>NW_027464588.1:22715000-22992500 GCF_043290135.1 Rhipicephalus microplus
TACGCATTTTAAACGGCAGCGTGCATGGAATAGGGAACTATGAAACTGTTCATCTTATTTCTGTTGTTTCGAAAGACGTTTGTATGACAGTCTGCTTGACGTTCAAACGTCTACGACATTTGTATAGAAAAACATTTTCAACCTTTGTTGTTTCATATATCCACGGGGTCCATGGCTTGCATTTTTACGTTACCAAGGTGTAGTAGTGATTATCGCAGTTTTGTAGCGGCAGCGAAATTTCGCACAAACGTTAACACGAACGGCTGATTTTGCAAATTGTAAGCATTGTTCAAATAGCTCAGCGAGCAATTAGGCCTTACGAAGCTACAGCCAACTTTCGCATAATTTTAGAGTTAAAAAATTCAATTTTAGAGTACTCATTTGAGCGCTCAGTATCTGCTATTCAAATACTAAAACACCACTTAGCTCAGCATAGAGCTGTCTACGAAATTATCCTTAATACTGACAGACAAGGCTGCTGTCTCTCTCAGAAGAAGTATTTGCAGAACGTACCGTCAAGGCCGAAAGAAAAGACAGACCAACCGAAGCTGCAGCTTCCTCGTTGCCTCGGCTTGGCACCACCACAATGACTATAGTGAGAAGAATGACAAGTACACCGAAGACGGTCACAATGAGTCGGGTGAAGGAGTAGGAAAGAGTGAAGGTGTTGAAGGCTTCGAAGTAGTCGTTCATGAGTCGCCTGTACCGGGCACAAAACTTTTCCATGACTCGATAGCATCGAATCATTCCAACAGAGTCGAGTGTCTCCATCAGATGCTGCAGCACCATCGATAATCTTGTGCTCTCGTACTGCCTGCTGATTGTTGTCGCCCTGATGATGTAGCGCTGAATCGTGCAAATGGAAATACCTTTATATTGTGGTAACATTGCTGAAAATGACTCCTTGTACAATGGCTACAGCTTGTTTACGCTAATAATATAAGGGTACGCATTGAAACAAACCTGTGTTTGCAAGGTAGCTTCAAATGTACACATTGTTGCTGATGGCTGCGCAGCTTGCCTAACGATTAGTCATATATCTGGCCACACAAGGCTTCCAGAACATCCTAAAGTGAGTTTTTCAATAGTATAATGTTGGCAAACAGCAGCAAGTGCTAACCTAGGCACTAACAGCAGCAAATGCTAAGCTAGTCAGTATAGACTTTATTTTCTTTACAATTTATTTACCAAGCCGTCACAACATGCAACAACTCCAACGGGTGGTAATATTATTATACCAAATAATATGCCTCAGAACACATACATTAGATGTTAACATCAACCTATCAGCAACCGAAACATTGAGTTGACAGATACGAGAAGCTTGTGACACTGCGTGATGTGTAAAAGTGCTTCCCTACTGTCATCTATAAAAAATTCTTATCCCCTATCTATAAACGGCGGGAAACGGGGCTTAAAAAATATTTCCGAGGGTATTAAGATTACCACTACACATATTGATGCTTACGATTCACACGTCACAAGTTTATCCCTCGAAGCCAAGTGTAACTCGTTGCCTTGGCGTTTTCATGTGTACATAGTGACAGATTCCCTGGAACAATGTTTAAGGCTTTGCACATAATCTCATTACTTACCGTATAAGTTCATCTAACATATCTGATTGCACAGGCTGTGTACAAGACACTCGCTGAACTTGGCATGATGAAGTATATTTTCCGCTCCCCTTTTTGTTGGAGCAGCTACTCATTGTAAGGCTCTTGTCGGTGTACTGCCTCCGACACCAGTCATGAAATATAGTTGCCTAACGTGCCCATTCAGTTGAATTGTTATATTGTGTCACGATAACTACAACCCCACAATTTATCTAATAACCCCACGGGATCCTTCAAAGAATTAAAATAGAATGAAACATAGTCGTTTGTGGCTGTGTTCTTTCGAAAGCTCATACATATGGCCCACAAAAAAGGCAGCCTTATTTGAAAGGGCACTGTGGCATTTTGCTTTTCTTCTGATGCCTCAAAATGCTGATATAATTTTCATACAATACTTCATTTTATACTTGCTTTCTACTGTTTTCTGCCTTTGTTTAAAAATATTATATCAGCATTAATATTTATGCGCCATATTATATTTACTCGGTTCGTAGAGCTTGTTCGCTATCGAATCGCATAGCAACTTCATCAGGAATTTCCTCCTGACTCAGCCGGAGCGCGATTTCATCAACTACTGAAGCACAAGAAAGATTTACTACAGAAATATGGGAAGACAAATTACGAAGGGTTCGATACTCAGCTGGTATATGTCGCTATAAGGTGCGAATTAAGTAACGTGAACTTACCATAATGAAGATGAGTACAATCTCAACACCGCAGGCCAGAATGCAAACTGTGAGAGCCTGCGTTCCGATGACGGCAAGCCGCGCTACCACTGCAAGTAGCGTCTGGTAAAGCTGTTTCATTGCGACGAATGCCCGGCTGTCGTTCATTTCCAGGTCCACCGAAAAACGGTTCATTATTCTACCTCGCGGGGTGGCGTCGAAAAACGAGAGCGGGCTGTTGGCGACGTGCCGTATCATCTTGTCGTGAAGGCTGAGGGAGAGCTGTCGCGTGCCACGAGCGAGCGAAATTCCTGCGACCAGTCGGAAGAGTACTGCGTAGCATAAAGAGACGTTATGACGCATTGAATCGCAGGAAATAATGCAACAACTTGAAGCGCAATAATTAGAATGTTGATCTTAAAATGTGTGCTTAAAATAAATTTATGAAAAACCACTTACATTTAATAATTCATTGGATAGTATCCGTAGTTTTAATAGTACGTTTCGCGAAATCGAACCGTGTATACGAAATGTAACATGTAATGCCGTAAACTTTTGCCTGAGTCATTGCATCTGAATTGGCAAAACGCATGGGTAAGTTGATCGTATACCACGCGCCTCGTCAGTGGTGCACTGAGGACATTCATGCTGAATTGACATTAGTAGACCTTTTGATATGAAGTAGGAGTAAGACGGACAGGCAAGGAGGTTAACTAGAAGCACATTTGGTTTGCTACCCTACACCTATAGGAAGGAATGAAGCAGCGAATAGCGAGAAAGTTGCCCGGGCACATGTGCGCCATCAAACGTTTACAAGCAATCAAATTACCCGCAGTCAATATTAAAGCAATATCAATATGTTTTGCTTCGAACCTACTGATAAGGCGTAGCCGAGGCAATATGGACTTCAGCTTCTCCACAGAAAAACAGTTGGGACAGAACAGAACAGTATCAATGCCCACGTCACTTTGTTGGCTTGCAAAGCGTAAAGCCAGGATGTGAGGATCTTCTCTTTGGAGAGCGGTCTGTCGTCTACTTCGTTCAGCGTATTGCGCGGAACGTGGCGTCCGCTCAATCACAGAACACACGAGTTGCGAGATATGAATCTTGCCTGCACTTACCATCTCCAGTGCAGGTCAACGCAAGCCACATTATTATGTCTTGGCTGGAATATCTCGAGTCACTTTTACGTATTTTGAGTGCTGCCCAAGCTTTGACGCAAAGAAGTTGCCCGGCTGTCATTGCGGCGCTAAGTGCGAAGCAGGAGAATGCTAGGACCATGCAGAGGCCCGAATACTTTATGTACGCCATTGCAATAATGAGAAGACCCTGCATAGTTAAAAAAGAAGAAAAAAGCACACTGTGATGAAGTACATGACATGCAAACAAATTTAGGAAATTTGTAAAGAATGTAGGAAATTGCATAACGTAAACTAAATGTGAATATTGTAGGAAATTTGCATAACGTAAACTATATTATAGAGAAAAAACTGCCGTACCTCAAGAAATTGACTCTCAAACAATAAATGCCTGCAGCTTCTACACGTATCAGGTGATAGACGTAATAAAGTAAGTTTAGGAGAACATGTTTCAGTGATTTTACTCCTGCAGATGTAATTTCGACAGATGTTTTCGTTTAATAGGTAAAAGTGACACGTCCAATGATTATGCAGCTGCTCTTGCTTACGACTTGTAGATCTCTTGTTACCATGCTTTATTTATTTATGAAGCCTAAAAGCAGCAAATTATTGAGACTTTTATTCTTGCAATTACGAAACCTTTTTTTGTGGCTGTGTTATTCTGCGGGTGAGAGTAAGAAGCGCGGTTGGCTGGCGCCAAGCATGTGTGACTTCTGGATGTACCTTCCAACTCTTTACTTTCGTCATTTATGGCTAGTTTCAAAGCACATGCAGTGGATCTATCAATTACTTATTAAAGGATTTTTCTCGCTTTTAACCAAGTAGTCTTAAAGGAACGAAGACATTACCTAATGACTTATTAAAGAATCTTCCTCGCTTTTAATTAAGCAGTCTTAAAAAAACGAAGACATTACTTTGTTGGCTGATTGCCCCTCTTCTTTAACAACCGCACTCGACTCCAATGTATTGTCCGTCTTGTTATCCTTTTTTCTGTAGAAAAAAAAAACGTAGCATGAATGCTCCCGCTAGCTCAGGACAGACATTCAGGTAGTGATCTTGGACATAAGATGAAAAGCATTCCTTCAATGCAACCTGTTGGTGAGTACAAAATGGTAATATTTCACGCTGCACTTTGGTGTTTGGCATTAAGTGATCGATTAATTGATATGTGGGGTTTACCCATATCTACCATATCACCATATCTACCTATCAATTATGAGATATCATTACTACCATATCAATATGAAAGACGCATTAGTGGAGGACTCCGGTAATTTCGACCACCTGGGGTTCTTTAACATGCACCAAAATCTGAGCACATGGGCCTACAACATTTCCGCCTCCGTCAGAAATGCAGCCGCCTCAGCCGGGGTTCAATCCCGCGACCTGCGGGTCAGCAGCCGCGTGCCTTGGCCATCAGACCACCGCGGCGGGGCATTGGCATTATGTGAATACAGCACGTCATACTTTCACACCATAGATTGAAATATTTGGTTCAGCTGATGTATTTATTGGTATTCAAATTTTTAGTGGCCTCTTGCTTCTTGGAAGGATTGAGAATTCCTCGTGGTTTCACTATAATGGGAAGGCTCATGTCTGTTTCGAGAACGGCATGACATTCTTATGTTCGCAGTCAATATTTTAAAAGTGACTACACTTCGATGTAGATGTATTCCCTACATTTATTTGTATATCACCTAATGACATCATTGAGGCGGAAATGTTGTAGGCCCGTGTACTCAGATTTGGGTGCACGTTAAAGAACCCCAGGTGTTCAAAATTTCCGGAGCCCTCCACTACAGCGTCTCTCATAATCAAATGGTGGTTTTGGGACGTTAAACCCCACAAATCAATCAATCAATCTAATGACATCATTTTCTGGGCTATTAAAAACCTTCGAAGGTACGTGTTAAGTTTAATAGCCTGCATTGCAATTAATTCCTGCGTCTTTACAAATGCAGCTGAAAACGGGGTCGGGTCTTAGATGAGTATATACTTTAATTAAAGCTTTATTGATACCCTCGAAGCGTTTGCGTTGCATGCTTCAAGTAGTATGAAAAAAAAAATTTAAGTTTACTGCGTCCCCGCAGTAAACACGGAAGTCGTGTTCCCGCATAAGCGTGAAGACAAGCAAAAAAGGCTGCATTACTTGAGAATTTAAAGCATCACCAATAGGGAAAAAACCACAGCATATTCATGAAGTGAATGACGATGAGTGGCGCGAAGCGTCCATCAGCCCATCCGTGCTTCCGTCTGTCTGTTCGTTTTTGCTTTCGTCCGTCCGCGCGACCATCCGTGCGTCCATGCATCCGTCCGACCATTTGTCCATGCGTCCGCCCTTGAGTTCATTCATGCGTCCATGCGTCTGTCCGTCCGTTTGTGCGACCATACGTCTGCGCGTCCGTCCATCTGTCCATCCACCTTCTGTATGTCTGTCCGTCCGTCCGTCCGTTTGTCCATATAGTGAAAATAAAAGTACCACCATCTCGCATTCCTTGTGGCATGTACCCACTCCGCGCGTCCATCCATCCATTCGTCCGTCTGTCAGCTAGTCGGTCGGTCCATCCGTTCATGCGTCCATCCGTGTTTTCATCTAGTGAGCACTCCAAGTACCGCCATCTCCCATCTCGCATTCTCTGTGCACATACGCGCTCTAGAGTGGGTATTTGCCACCGGTGGCTACCTACACCAACAGAGGATAGACAGACCCACACGCTAAAGAGCTTCGCCCCTAAAACACAATTATAGTATATCGTTCAATCTTCCTGGTGTCAAAACAATACACAAACGCAGGTTTCTACTGGATGACTGACTAGCTGCAATGTTGCGCAGCAAGATATTTGATATACATAGAATAGTAGGGGGGGATGAACGACAAGAGAGAAGGCAGGAAGGTTAACCAAGCACATGCCCGGTTTGCTACCCTACGCAGGGGGAATGAGAAGGGGGCATAGAGATGAAAAAAAGGGGAAAGAGAAGAGAAAGAGAAAGAGAAAAAAAGAGGATTGTTAGTCAATCGGCTGGCGTGTATGCAGCGGTGGCACTAAACAAAAGCTAAAGGTTGTCACGTAGGGCTGTGTGTGGTTCTCTTCTTTGGCTCCGTCTTTTTGTGCGCCGCTTTTCTTTTATTATGAATATACACCAACTCGCCCAACTTTCTATTCTGTTACAATATATTTCTTGTACACAGGGCTCTTTTACTTGTTCTAATTTGAGTACTTCTCATCCGGCCACCCTGGCTTCAATTAAATGCAGCGCTGTGTGTGGTTCTCTTCTTTGTCTCCGTCTTTTTGTGCGCCGCTTTTCTTTTATTATGAATATACACCAACTCGCCCAACTTTCTATTCTGTCACGTAGGCCTGTAGTCCTCAAAGAGCACAAGACAGCTTTGACTACTTTCTGAGCTGACGAAAGGCGAGGATGGTGTTCCATAAGCATCTGCATAGACAGTGGCCGATCGTCCAATTGTCGCAATTCGCCCGAAAACTGTCTTTCGGAGGCAAATCAAGGGCAATGGCTTATCTGATGGTCCATGTCTTCTTTGGGGCAGCAGACGTCACATTCCGCATTGTCGGTCAATCCGATTAGGTATCTATATGCTTTTGTGAAGGCAACCCCCAACCAAATGCGACAAAGAAGCGAAGCATCACGTCAACGAAGTTCGGATGGAGTTCGAAGTTCAAGTCGTGGGTTTATTTGGTAGCGTCTTGTATGTCTAATGCTTGGGGTGTTCCACTCCTGCAGACACAGACTACGTGCCAGGTGACGAAGTTGCTTTGCAGCCTCAGTCCTTGACAAAGTATTCGGAAGGATGTCCTCCTCTTGGTGCGATGTGCGAGCTGCGTTGTCCGCAGAATCATTGCCACTGGTCCCACAATGGTCAGGAAGCCACTGAAACTTGACCTCGTGGCCTGTTTTTGTGACGGGATGAAGAAGCTTGACAACTTCTTAAGTTAACTGTTCATGGCAACATCGTCGAAGGACTGACTGAATGCTCTGTAGGGCCGGCTTCAAGTCGGAAAACACAGCCCATTTACTCGGTCTTTAAGATTTGATGTACTCTAAGGCGCCACGCAAAGCCTTAACTTCTGCCGCCATAGACGTAGTGGCGTGTGACAGCTTGATTCGCAGAGTGATTCCTCTAGATGGAATCACCACCGCACCGCCAGAACCAGATGCTGTGGTTGAGTCATCGGTGTATATGTGCACGTCGTTATTGTGCCTTTCGTGCAGAAGGTTCAAGCTCAATTGTTTTTACGGCTGATAAAGGCAAATGTGATTTTTTCTGCATTCTTGGAATTGAAACACGCACTTGCAGAAGTGTCAGGCAACACGAAGGATACACCAGTTTCTCAGCAGGCGTAAAACCTGACGTAAATGACGCACGATGTGCACAGACAATCGCACTAAACTTCGTGTGGGGCCTCTCAGTAGCGAGGGTTTCCAAGGGGTTGGAAGGATTCCTAGCATGTTGCCTGAGGTACGTACGCATCGTTTCAATGATTTTTTATCTGCTGCTCTGTTTCTTGACGTTAAAGGGGCATACGACAATGCCACCCACGAAGCTATTCTCAGCGCACTAGAAGGAGTGGGGCTCGGTGGCAGGATATAGGGGAGACCCGCTCAGGTTTGCCCGGCGACGCCAGCGCTTGCCTTTCCCTTGCCAGAAAAAGCGCACAATAGTAGCGTGTAGCGACCCTTCCGCTCCCTTTGGCTTCCACGCATTTGCGAAGCACGCACTGTACGTGAAACGTCCCTCGTTGCACGATGTCACTCATGTCACGAAGTCAACAGAAAGGGGGGAACTATTGCTGCATCGTCAACTGTCACAATAGCCATGGAAACACGAAGGGGGTCGACACCACCAGTGAAATTCTACCGATTCCGAAACCGATGGTACGAAACAAGCAGACGACAGGAATGTATTACATCAGTGCGCCGAAAAAAGTAAGAAAACAATTTTTTCAGAAAAATTAGCAGGCGCACAATGCATGCATTCAAAATAACGGGGGTTAATTCCTGCGTCACCGTTTCTCTAATCTATCGAGTTACTGGGAGATGCACATCCCCATCTTAAAGGTATAGATTTTCAACCTCCCTCTTTAGAGCACTGTTAAAAATTGCGAAGAAATATTTTATGCTGCTACTATTATTCGATATTGTTGGGGACGTAGTAATTGAAGTTGTGTACACATGTGGTATTGGTGATGTGTTGTTATATATTTTTGTATCTACGCGGCGCTGACGGAAGTGTGTGGTTGCCAAAAGCTTGGACAATGATTTGTAGCAGGCATTTTGTGGGAAACTGCTAAAATGACTCAATCAAGTCTACACCCGTCGTTTGTGCCGACAGTGTTTCCAGCGACTTACAAGAAACGAGCACCTCACGCATAAACGGTGGAGATGTATGTTAGGCAGTGAAGTGCTTAACTATCTATGCATTTTAAAGCATTTTCAGAGGACTCTTGATTCCTGATTTCAAGCTCAGCGAGAATTCGTTCCGCGTATGTGCAATTATCAAGTAAAGCTGAAATGGAAGGGTTTTGATCAAACATGGCACTTTCACACCGCCACATTTGAGGGATAAGATTAGAACGCGGTTGGTAACAAGCGTATGAAATATTTCTGTGCACACAGATAGACACAAGTGCTAGTTTTTTAATAAGGAATTTTGCCATCGTACATGTTTTCATAGTGTTTGATTTCATATGCAGTACTTGTTTTATATTGTAATTGTAAGGCGTTACTAACAGGATCACAGAAAGCCCTTGTACCTATACTCATTTTCAGACTTCTTGTACATCTTATTCTTGAAGATGGTAAAAAAATTATTATTATCTGGTGCACTACAGATATGCTCACTGTTGATCACCGTAAAATATGTGAATAAAAAAACTCCAACGTATGAACGTTCTTGTGAACGGCATGATCTAATCTCTGCCACAACCTCATTTTGTTTAGGTGAAAGCGTCATTATGTGAGGGCACCCAGATCAGCACAAAATTCCGTGGAGCAGGCTGTGCCGCAAGGTATTGCTCAAGACGACCCAGCGATGCAAAATGAAGAGAACTCTGTTTCCCTCGATGTCTATGACATGCTTTCAAGTGATTTAGAATCGCTAGAGACGCCTGCGCGGCAATTAAATTTGCCACTGGAGATGCGAAGCTCCCGTTTGAGTGGACATGACAAGTACGAAAAAAGTGAAAAAATACATTAGCCGTTGTTGCACGTCAATTGCCAGACGCAGTGACTATAGTTGGTACTGAGTGTGCAGGGGCAGCCCGAACAACAATGTGCATTTTGTGTCCAAGATAAAATGCCTTTATAGCAATGTGCTCTTCCCCTGCAGATTAGACACACACAAAAAAGTTTCTCTGAAAGCTGGGCGCTCATCATGATGGTATGCATGCTGTTCGTGAACTCGAAGTACCCGCTATGAGAACGGTGATAATGCAAGGTAGGACACACGAGATAGATGTAAATTTTCATTGTGGGCCAGAAAGAAGCCCCAAATAGACGATTTATTTTTGAAGTGCTGTGCATATACCCAACGATAACTTGGGTGGGTGCTAGTAAATTAAGGTGTCCCAACTAATAGCAGTCACAGCGCAAGAACCGCTTAACCTAAAGCACGAGAAGCGGCCTGACCCATGCACCAGTAACAAACATAGTGCATAGTACACACAGCAAACCAAATAAAACAGGTATATAATTATGAACGTACAGAAAGTTGTATTCACCTCTAACTCCACGTCGTAAACAGCGTCGTCTGCTACAACTTGTTTCGCATTGACTACATGGCTAAGCAGACGCTGCCTTTTTACCAAATTGCTGCCACGAAAAAAAAAAATCCTCCATTGTGGTGATCCTATTAAACATGGACAGAAGCGTATACATCATAACCGTGCGCGGCGCGAAACTCTCAAAAACACGTGCAGAACGCGTGCAGCATGCGAGCAAAGCAACGCGTTTTCAAGGCGGGTTGAAAGGGACAGCGGAAGGGTCAACACTCGGGTAACCAGTTTTCACCCCGCATTGACTGACAGCGCCAGGCTCTGCAGCGCCTCCCTCAGCGTGGGTCTTCCCATATGCGGGGGTTCAAAGCTACCTACAGAATAGATCATTTCACGTGCAGACAGAAAATGGCCCGACACCCGAGTATTACTGCAGCTGAGGAGTCCCGCAAGGCGGAGTGCTAAGCCTGACGCTGTTCAATCTAACACTCATTGGACTAGTTGGCAAGCAACCAAGCAGTGTACGATCTTTCATTTATGCTGATGACATCTGTGTGTGGACATTAGGTGTGACTCGACTTCAACTTCGTGCTCGACTTCAGAAAGCAGCATCAGCGACATCGCACCACCTACGCAAACAAGGGCTCGAAATCGCAAGTGGAAAGTGTGCAGTCGTGGCTTTCACCAGAAAACCAATGTCCGCTTATAACATATCAATTAACGGGCAGTTGGTGTCATGCAGCCGGAGTCACAGGCTCTTGGGAGTCATAATCGACCGAAACCTGTCTTGGACACCCCACGTAAACTACGCGAAAAAGCGGCTGACCGCCATAAGTCACTTATTCAGGTTTCTTCCGGGAAAAGTTGAGGAATGTCGGTCGAGTCTATGTTACAGCTGTACAAGGTATTATTTATTGGATTCCTGCGGCATAGCCTAGCTGTTATATTGTCACGGGGTCGTGACGTGGCTGAAGACAGGAAACTTCGTGTTGGGATTTAACTGTTTATTTGGGCGAACCTTTGCCCGGTAAACGGAAGTCTAATTACAGCAGCAGTCTTGCACAGATAGCATTCTCGGACTGATAGCGGCGAACGGAGCGTCGGCCTTCGATCAACAACTGACAAGCGGCGAAGTGCGTCAGCATTTATACCCTTGCCGTTGAATGTTCTAGCGTTATCGCTGGTGGTGGCTTAGGTTCCAGAACAATCTGTCGCGTTCGCACAGTGGGCGTGATCTTATCGAAATGATCTACTACAGTCCGGAACCTTCTCGAAAACTGCAGGCGTGGTTTGCGCTGAGAATCGTGTGGTGTTTTGGGACGATAACAAAAACTTGGGAAATGGAACGTGGCATTGCCCCCCTTTGAAAAAAGGCATCGTCCCGATGCTTTAACTAAAGATTACGGTACAATATTAATGCAAAAAAGTACAATGAATAAATTACAATACAACAATAATACAAAAAACACTGTTTCAGTTTGTTAACGCGCATGAAACGGCTTGAGGCGCGCGACATGGACGACTTCAGGTCGCGATCGGCGTCGTTGAGAGTTCGTGATGCCGTCGGGGACAACCTGGTAGTCAAGTGGGCCGAGACGTCGAACTACCTTGTACAGTCCGAAGTACCGTCGCAGAAGCTTTTCACTTAGTCCACGTCGGCGTATCGGCGTGCACACCCAAACACGTTCACCGGGCTGGTATTCCACGAAGCGTCGTCGAAGGTTGTAACGGTGGCTGCCGGTCGTGTGTTGATTCTTGATACGGATACGCGCAAGTTGTCGGGCTTCTTCGGCGCGTTGAAGGTACTCGCTCACATCGAGGTTTTCTTCGTCGGTGACGTTGGGTAACATGGCATCGAGCGTCGTTGCCGGGCTCCTTCCGTAGACCAATTTGTATGGAGATATCTGCGTCGTCTCCTGCACCGCCGTGTTGTATGTGAAGGTCACATACGGAAGAATGGTGTCCCACGTCTTGTGTTCGACATCGACGTACATTGACAGCATGTCGGCGATCGTCTTGTTAAGCCGCTCGGTGAGGCCGTTGGTCTGTGGGTGGTACGCTGTCGTCCGGCGGTGGTTTGTTTGGCTGTATGCCAAGATCGCTTGAGTTAAGTCGGCAGTGAATGCCGTTCCTCTGTCGGTGATAAGGACCTTCGGGGCGCCGTGACGTAGGACAATATTTTTGACGAAGAACTTAGCTACCTCGGATGCACTGCCTTTTGGCAGGGCTTTTGTCTCGGCGTAGCGGGTGAGGTAGTCGGTAGCTACCACGATGCACTTGTTTCCGAAAGCCGACGTCGGGAATGGCCCCAGTAGGTTTATACCAATCTGCTGGAAAGGTCGGCAAGGTAGATCAATTGGCTGCAGAAGTCCCGCGCGCCTTGTCGGCGGTGTCTTGCGTCACTGACGGTCCCGGCATGTCCTCAAATAACGAGTGACGTCGGTTGTAAGACGTGGCCAGTAGTACCTTTCTTGTATCCTCGCGAGCGTGCGAGAAACACCGAGGTGCCCTGCCGTCGGATCGTCGTGCAGGGCCTGCAGGAGTTCTGGTCGCAGAGCTGAAGGAACCACAAAGAGGTACTTAGCTCGAAGCGGAGAAAAGTTTTTCTTTTGTAGAAGACCGTTTCGTAGAAAGAACGACGCAAGTGCGCGCTTGAATACCTTCGGGACTTCGGCGGTCCTGCCTTCGAGGTATTCTATTAGGGCCTTAAGTTCTGGGTCGGCCCGCTGTCGTTCAGCGAAGTCGTCGGTAGTTATCGTTCCCAAGAAGTATTCGTCATCCTGGTCGTCGGGTAGCGGTTGGTCGACTGGCGCACGAGAGAGACAGTCAGCGTCGGAGTGTTTTTTGCCGGACTTGTAAATGACAGTAATGTCATATTCTTGAAGTCTCAGGCTCCATCGTGCGAGGTGACCTGAAGGGTCCTTCAAGGTGGCTAGCCAACACGAGGCGTTGTGGTCGCTCACAACTTTGAAGGGCCTGCCGTAGAGGTAGGGGCGAAATTTCGACGTAGCCCAGATGATGGCGAGGCACTCCTTTTCTGTTGTGGAATAATTTGCTTCTGCTTTGGATAGCGATCGGCTGGCGTAACTAATAACCCTTTCAAGTCCGTCAGCCCTCGCACAAAAACGGCGCCAAGACCTACGCTGCCCGCGTCAGTATGTATTTCTGTCTCGGCGACTTCGTCGAAATTGGCAAGTAACGGAGGTGTCTGGAGGCGATGTTTAGGCTCCTGGAAAGCGTGTTCCTGTGGCGTTTCCCACTTGAACTCCACGTCGGCTTTGGTAAGGTTAGTGAGAGGATCGGCGATGCGGGCGAAGTTTTTCAGGAACCGCCTATAATAGGCGCACAGGCCCAGAAATCGGCGCACGGCCTTCTTGTCAGTGGGCGGCGGGAAGTCGGCGATGGCGGCTGTTTTCCGTGGATCATGACGAACTCCAGACTTGCTGATAACGTGCCCCAGAAACAAGAGCTCCTCATACGCAAATCTGCACTTTTCTGGCTTCAGTGTGAGTCCGGACGTCTTGATGGCTTGAAGTACATCTTCAAGGCGCCGAAGATGCTCGTCGAAACTCGAGAAAAACACGACGACGTCGTCCAAGTACACAAGGCAAGTCTGCCACTTCAATCCTGCCAAAACTGTATCCATAACGCGTTGAAAAGTTGCAGGCGCTGAGCAAAGGCCGAAGGGCATCACCTTAAACTCGAAGAGGCCGTCTGGTGTTATAAACGCCGTCTTCTCTCGGTTTCTTTCGTCGACTTCGATTTGCCAATAGCCAGTCTTGATGTCCATTGACGAAAAGTACTTGGCGTTATGGAGCCGATCAAGTGCGTCGTCTATTCGTGGGAGAGGATACACGTCCTTCCTTGTGATTTTGTTCAGGCGGCGATAATCGACTCAGAAACGTAGGGTCCCATCCTTTTTCTTCACTAACACCACGGGGGATGCCCATAGAGTCTTGGACGGCTGGATGATGTCATCCCGCAGCATTTCATCAACTTGTCTCTTCATGGCCTCACGTTCTCGCGTCGAAACCCTGTACGGACTCTAACGGAGTGGTCTGGCATTTTCTTCGGTTATGATGCGATGTTTCGTGATTGGGGTCTGCCGAATTTTCGATGACGACGAAAAGCGATCTTCATATTACAGGAGCAGGGCCTTGAGCTGTTCTTGCTTATCGCTCGGAAGTCTGGGATTGACGCCGAAAGCTATGGGAGGGGCTTGGTTCCTCTGAGCAGGTTCCGCAGAATCGGCGAGGGCGAAAGCACTGGTGGCTTCGACAATTTCTTCGATGTATGCGACCGTTGTTCCTTTGTTCACATGTTTGTACTCATTGCTGAAACTCGGAGCATAACCGTTGCTTTGCCTCCCCGCAGCTCTGCAATTCCTCTTGCGACGCAAATATTTAGGGTGACCAACAGATGCTGCGTTCCCGGCGGGTGACCACCGCCGGGAATGCACTCCCTCACCAGAGAAGGATTGGCCACCCTGGTGCAGTATCCGGCCACTACCTCCCACATGCATACGTCAAATAACTCACGGCCCTCAGTCCCCAGCAGCTGTGAAGCAACTGACCACGGCGGCGGTCAGATCTGCAACGCAGCAGAGGGTGCTAACAATCTGTGGATCCGGACAGGCCGCCATTGGAACCTGAACTTGGCAACGTTCAACGCTAGAAAATTATCTAGTGAGGGAAGTCTAGCTGTACTATTCGAGGAGCTAGAGGGTGTTAAATGGGGTATAATAGGGCTCAGTGAGGTTAGGAGGGCAGATGAGGCCTATACGGTGCTACAGAATGGGCACGTCCTTTGCTATCGGGGCTAGGCAGACAGAAGAGAACTGGGAGTAGGGTTCCTAATTCAAAGAAACATAGCTGGCAACATAGAGGATTACTATAGCATTGATGAAAGGGTGGTAGGCATTGTAATTAAACTGAATAAAAGATACAAAATGAAGGTAGTACAGGCTTACGCGCCTACATCCAGCCATAATGAAGCTTCAGTTGAAAACTTCTATAAAGACGTGGAATCGGCAATGAGTTAGGTAAAAACGCAGTATTGATGGGCGACTTTAATGCAAAAGTAGGGAAGAAGTAGGCTGGAGACCAGGCAGTAGGAGATTATGGCATCGGTACAAGAAACGCCAGAGGAGAGCTACAAGTGGAATTCGCAGAACGCAATAATTTACGGATTTTGAATACCTTCTACCGAAAACGAGAAAACCGCAAGTGGAAGGGGAGGAGCCCTAATGGCGAAAATAAGAACGAAATAGACTTTATAATGAGTGCACACCCAGGAATCGTGCAGGTTGTGGAAGTGGTTGGCAAGGTACGATGCAGTGACCATAGAATGGTACGGTCTCGAATTCGCGTAGACTTGAGAAAGGAACGACAGAAACTGATACGCAAGAAGCCAATCAATGAGCTAGCACTGAGAGGGAAAGTTCAGGAATTCAGAGTGTCGCTGCAGAACAGGTACTCTGCTCTTAGCGAGGAAACCAACCTTAGCGTAGATACAATGAATGATAACCTGACTAGTATCATTACGGAGTGTGCAGTGGAAGTTGGAGGCAGGGTAGTTAGACAGGACACTGGCAAGCTTTCCCAGGAAACGACGACCCTAATTAAGAAGCGTCAAGTTATGAAAGTGTCAAGTACAACAGGCAAAATAGAACTGGCAGAGCTTTCGAAGTTGATTAATAGACGTAAGGTATGCGATGTAAGACGGTATAACATGGAGAGAATTGAACACGCTCTGAAAAACGGAGGAAGCATCAAAGCAGTGAAGAGGAAACTTGGGATTGGCAAAAGTCGGATGTATGCACTAAGGGACAATGAAGGCAAAATAACTACCAATATGGATAGGATAGTTAAAATAGCGGAGGAGTTTTACAGAGATCTGTACAGTAGCCGAGACAACCACGACCTTAATACTATAAGAACTAGCAGTAACCCGGATGACACCCCACCAGTTATGATAGAAGAAGTCAGAAAAGCTTTGGAGAGCATGCAAAGAGGCAAAGCTGCTGGTGAGGACCAGGTAACATCAGATCTGCTGAAAGATGGAGGGCAGATTGTGTTAGAATTAGAAAAACTAGCCACCCTGTTTACGAGGTGTCTCCTGACGGGAAGAGTACCAGAGTCTTGGAAGAACGCTAACATCATCTTAATACATAAGAAAGGAGATGACAAGGACTTGAAGAATTATAGGCCGATCAGCTTGCTCTCTGTAGTATACAAGCTATTTACAAAGGTAATTGCTAACAGAGTAGAGAAAACATTAGAATTCAATCAACCAAAGGAACAAGCAGGATTTCGAACAGGCTATTCAACAATTGACCACATTCATACTATCAATCAGGTAATAGAAAAATGCTCAGAGTATAACCAACCACATTACATAGCCTTCATTGATTACGAGAAGGCGTTTGATTAAGTAGAAATATCAGCCGTCATGCAGACACTGCGGAATCAGGGCGTAGATGAAGTATATATAAACATTCTGGAAGAAATCTACAGGGGGTCAACTTCTACCATAGTGCTTCATATAGAAAAAAACAGAATACCAATCAAGAAGGGTGTAAGGCAGGGGGACACAATCTCCCCAGTGCTATTTATCGCTTGCTTACAGGAGGTTTTCAGAAGTCTAGAATGGGAACAGTTAGGGATAAGAGGTAATAGAGAATACCTTAGAAACTTGCGCTTCGCCGATGACATTGCATTGCTGAGTAACTCAGGGGACGAATTGCAACTCATGATTACGGAGTTAGACAAGGAGAGCAGAAAGGTGGGTCTTAAAATTAATCTGCAGCAAACGAAAGTAATGTACAACAACCTCGGAAAGGAGCAGCGTTTGAAGATAGGTAATAGTGCACTTGAAGTTGTAAAAGACTATGTCTACTTAGGACAGGTAATAACCGCAGAGCCGAACCACGAGATTGAAGTAACTAGAAGAATAAGAATGGGGTGGAGCACATTCGGCAAGCACTCTCAAATTATGACAGGTAGATTGCCACTATCCCTCAAGAGGAAGGTATATAACAGCTGTATCTTGCCGGTACTTAGCTACGGAGCAGAAACCTGGAGACTTACAAAGAGGGTTCAACTTAAATTGAGGACGACGTAGCGAGCAATGGAAAGAAAATTGGTGGGTGCAACCTTAAGCGACAAGAAGAGAGCAGAGTGGATTAGGGGACAAACGGGGGTTAAGGATATCATAGTTGAAATAAAGAAGAGGAAATCGACATGGTCTGGGCATGTAGCGCATAGACAGGATAACCGCTGGTCATTAAGGGTAACTAACTTGATATCCAGAGAAGGGAACCTTGTTAGGGGGAGACAGAAGGTTAGGTGGGCAGATGAGATTAAGAAGTTTGCGGGTATAAATTGGCAGCAGCAAGCACAGGACCGGGCTAACTGGCGGAACATGGGAGAGGCCTTTGTCCTGCAGTGGACGTAGTCAGGCTGATGATGATGATGATGATGATGATGATGATGATGATGATGACAGATGCTGACTGCCTTCAACGACGCCTTCCAAGTCAGGTGATTTAGGAGCGCCGACTGAAATAATGACGCTTGATCGAGGCGGAATGGTGACTTGTTCTTCCAGCACATTCAAGGCATGGTGTCCTGACGGCGTGCGCGGTGGTAGTGCTTCTTCTGTGGATAACGTTATCGGCTTTGTTTTTAGATTGATCACAGCACCATGGAGGCATAAGAAGTCCATGCCAAGGATGACGTCTCTCGAGCAACGCTGTAGGACTACGAGGTCCGTAGGATAAATACGGCCGTTAATGGTGACTCTCGTTGTGCAGATTCCTGCGGGCGTTTTGAGATGACCTCCGGCTGTGCGGATTTCAGAGCCTCTCCAAGCTGTCCTAACTTTCTTTAACTTCACGGCGAACGACCCACTGATGACAGAATAGTCGGCTCCAGTATCGACGAGAGCGGTCACCCTGTGGCCGTCGACAAGAACGTCGAGGTCGCTAGTTCGCCGTCTCGCATTACAGTTAGGGCGTTGCGTCGGGTCAAGTCTGCGTCTGCTTGTTCCACTGCTTCCAGGTTGCGTCGTCCGGCCACCTTCGGTAAGTGAGCTTTTGCCTTCAGGGCTTTGCCTGGTTGGCGTTGTGTTCGGAAAGCTCCGTCGCGGCGGCGTCGTCGTCGGAGGATCTTCGTTAGTACGTCGCACAGCAACCGCACCTCCATCGGTTGCTGCCCTTAGTTTCCCGCATACGGGCTAGGAGACCGGCCCCGCGTTGGGCCAGAGTACTGCCGGGGGTGCGGTGACATGCGGCGGCTGGGCGACGGTGAAAGGGAAGGACTTCGTGGTGTCCATTGAGTTCCTGCCAGGTAGTCGGCGATGTCACGTGGCCGATCGCCTGGCTGCGGACGCGGTGCATTGACGGCGAAGCCACGCAGTCACATCTCTCGGTACTGGCAACGGCGGTATGTGTGCCCGGCCTCGCCGCAGTGGTAGCAGAGCGGGCGGTTGTAAGGTGCACGCCAAACGTCCGTTTTCCTCGGCGCACTGCGCTGGCCCGCTGGAGAACGATAGGACGTCGGTGGGTGTGGTGGCGGCGGTGGCGTCTGGCGACGGAAGTGCGACGGGGCGGCGTTTTGGCGTGGACGGGGAGGAGCGTTGTGGCGCACTGCAGCGGCGTAGCTCATAGTTTCTGGCTCGGGCAGCGGTGTTTGGGGAATTCGTAGCGATTGCCAGAATTCTCGCGCAATTTCGGCGATTGAATCCACTTGAGGCTGCGCCGAAGGCAACAGTTTGTGCAGCTCTTCCCGCACGATCGCTCGGATCGTTTCACGCAGGTCTTCGGAGTCACTGGCTTGAGCAGCAGCGCAGTCTGGAGTCAGGCGACGATTATACTGTCTGGTGCGCATGTCCAGGCTTTTTCCGATGGTGGTCGCCTCGGATACAAATTCTTTGACGGTGTTCGGTGAATTCCTCTTTAGTCCCGCGAAGAGCTCCTGTTTGACCCCTCGCATGAGGAAACGAACTTTCTTCTCCTCAGGCATGTCTGGGTCAGCGTGACGGAATAGGCGGGTCATCTCCTCTGTGAAAATTCCAACCTTTTCATTTGGTAGCTGAATCCGGGTCTCCAGTAGAGCAGCGGCCCTCTCTTTGCCAGCGACGCTAGCGAACGTTTGCAGAAATGCGCCGCAGAAGACATCCCACGTTCGGAGCGTGGACTCCCAATTCTCTAGCCAGGTCCTCGCGGTGTCTTCCAGGTAGAAGTACACACGACGGAGCTTTTCTTCGTTGTCCCAGTGGTTGAGGGTGGCCACATGGTCGTATGTTTCTAGCCAGGTTTCGGGGTCTTCAAACGATGACCCATGGAACGTTGGTGGTTCCCTGGGTTGATGAATGCCGATCGCGGGCTGGGACGCTCCGGTTGTCATTGGCGCTGCAGTCGAGGTCATAGCCTTGGTCTTCCGCGCCTTGTCTTGTAGAAGGCCGTACTCCGGTGGGAGACCTTGCTGTCGGCGGCTTTTTCGCTGTTCTTGGTTGGCGTCGGTGTCTTCTTCGCGACGTGGGCTGGGTTCACGGCTTGACGGGGGCGTCCGGTACATGAACGAAGCAGCACCTCCTCCAGATGTCACGGTGTCGTGACGTGGCGGAAGACAGGAAACTTCGTGTTGGGATTCAACTGTTTATTTGGGCGAACCTGTGCCCGGTAAACGGAAAGTCTAATTACAGCAGCAGTCTTGCACAGATAGCAGTCTCTGACTGATACAAAGAGAAGTTTATTAACTTCAAACTCAAAAAACTCTTTACATCATTTATTCATACAGTGCTCGTTTAGGCACCCCTCTTGTGCACTATGGGGCATACAAACTCCGTTATCCATAGAGGAAACTAGCGGCACATACACAGATCCATACATATTGACTGATTAGTGGCGAACGGAGTGTCGGCTGTCGATCAACAACTGACAAGCGGCGAAGTGCGTCGGCATTTATACCCTTGCCGTTGAATGTTCTAGCGTTATCGCTGGCGGTGGCGTAGGTTCCAGAACAATCTGTCCCGTTCGCACAGTGGGTGTGATCTTATCGAAATGATCTACTACAGTCTGGAACCTTCTCGAAAACTGCAGGCGCGGTTTGCGCTGAGAGTCGTGTGGTGTTTTGGGACGATAACAAAAATTCGGGAAATGGAATGTGGCAATATCTACCCGTGCAAAACGAACCTGCGCACAATTCAAAAAATATTCAAGCCCATGCGCTTAGGATATGCCCTGGTTTACCCCGCTGCGCATCGACAGCTGAAACAACTGCCATTGCACAGGACTACTCGATCATGACTCACATCACCATAGAATAGTAACCACCACGTTAAAATGTAGCGCATAAACTGAGTAGGCTTTTGTTATACCAAAATATTCCTATGATTATACAAATTTGTATTGGAACCCAGCCTGCAGCGAGAATGTTGGGAACATTACTGTTGTTGAACTGGCTTGCAACGCTACAGCAAATGAAAAATCACTTTTTGATCCACGGTAATTAAAATATATGAACAGATAGTTGCTTATGTATTGCTACAACTCTTTGAGCAATCCGAAACACCAATAAGGTTTTTATAAAGTGACGAACGTTTCATTATACCTTCCATCAAACGGTTGTTATTCCTACTCAAGCGCAAAATTTTCTTCCGAAATTGGCGATGAACTCTGACATTATACAATTTGCTTGACATACCTCTTGTATGCTGTAGTGAGCCCCATTCGAAAATGTCAGTACTGTAATACGAAAAACGTAGCAGAACGTAGTACTCCATACATATTGCTCTTGAAGAATTTTGTTAAAACTTTCACAGGTTCATTCCTGTGGGAAATATTTTCATTCCAACATTTTCATTTTACGCACCAT
This sequence comes from Rhipicephalus microplus, assembly GCF_043290135.1. Taxonomy (NCBI): domain Eukaryota; kingdom Metazoa; phylum Arthropoda; class Arachnida; order Ixodida; family Ixodidae; genus Rhipicephalus; species Rhipicephalus microplus. Next base: position 22,736,029 of record NW_027464588.1, read on the forward strand.
TATAGCGCTGCATGAGACCTTTCAGTAATAGTGAAATACATTGATGTAATGTTAGTTTAAATTTGACGTACGTGCACCTATTAAGGAGTCCTTGTTTTCGTAATGGTGTATGACTTAGAATGGTCAGTGTTTGGAATGCAAAGCAAAAGCAAGATACGTATGAGCTGTCATTATGGCATATATTTTTAAAACTATCAGTGAGCATTACAAAAACAAAGCCCCAGGTAATAAAGAAGAAAATAAATACTGTTATCCCTGAGTGCCCTTCCCGACAGTTAATGTCGTGAAACATCATCTTTTTAATTTTCGTCATGTTGTGTACAGCGCAATTCTAGTGTGAGAAGCCATTCTTAGCAGAAGCGAAAATACTAGTCGAAGCAGATGTCAGACGTTAGCCAGGTGTTAAGACGGTATACTTCAAATGAAAAAAAGCAAATTAACTGCTTTCAGCAACTAGATGATAGCCACCCACATCATAAGAATGTTCATGGGTTTGTTTTTGCGCATTTTCGTGTTTTTCTCGATTTCACGTAAGAGAAAACAAATGAATTCAAAGAGGAGGAGCTAGTGCCTTTTATAATTGCCGATATTCTAGGCACCTTCATTGAAACGACGGAGATCCTGTCAATGGTGTGAAGGCAGAATATGCATTTCAGTATTCATTTTAAGCCTGATCTGATAATAACTTTAGCATCCCTAAGTTGCAACTTTTGCCACATCTGCGCAACCGAGAAAGTCTACGCACATGACCAGCAAGGCAATTTGGAAATGTATAAGTGACCAGCACTACCGGCGACGTTCTGAGGGTTTTCTGGGTGTGCTAAGCATGACTAAAACGTCAAAATGCATAGCTAGTTGGCAAGTACACCTAAGAAGAGTGAAAAGCACTCCAAAACACGTACAGAAAAAGAGATAAGGTTAACACGGGCACCGGAACTTGTGTTGTTCTGATGTCGTCTAGTGGCTAAGGTACTCGGCTGCTGACCCACAGGTCGCGGGTTCAATTTCCGGCTTCGGTGGTTGCATTCAAGATGGAGACGGAAATGTTGTAGGCCCGTGTGCTAAGGTTTGGGTGCACGTTAGAGAACCCCAGGTGGTCGAAATTTCCAGAGCCCTCCACTATGACGTTTCTGATAATCATATGGTAGTTTTGGGACGTTAAACCCCACAAATTAAATCATCATTGTTCTGACGCGATCTGTTTGTCTTGTTTTCATGCCTTGACGTCTTTAATGTAGCAACAACGCAATATTACGTGCACGTGACGTGTCAATCTTCCTTGCCTTACATTTACATTTTATCATAACCGTAATATAGGCATGTGGGCAGGAATTATTTGCTTGCTTAGCTTTTCCGGGTGTGAACATTACCTCACTTATAATCTGAATAGTTACCTTTGGCAGAATTTGTTTGAATGGTGTTGTAGAGTATCTGTTTTTGTCATAAATTTGTTTTTTGAGAGGTCCTAGTCATTTTTTGAAGTAAAATGCCACAAGAAAATTAACAAACCCACAAAAATTAAACATTGTGTAGGTGTCGATCAAGTTTTCAACATATATAAAATGAAGACGTGAGTTTCGGAGAATGCAGGGATTCACACTGCCCAAAAGACGAGACATCTCGTCGAAACGTTCCTTTCTGCAACAGCACCTGCTGAACAACTTTTCATCAAGAATGGCATAATGAATAGTCAAATGCTTAGGTAATTTCACGGAGCATCTTCTCGTTTATTACACGAAGGCGTTCGTAGGAACTTATGTAAAATCATAACTCAGTGTTGCATCTATAGCTGTATATACGTAATTGTGGAATCAAACTGATTTGCTTTAGACCAATATCGCACAAAAAATTTGCAGGTGCCGTAGCGGTCTTCAGAAAGAAGTAATAAGTATGCGTGTTCGCAATGCTCATGGCCTATCGGTAGCACGCCGTGCAATCAAAGATGGCTGCGCAAGAATGAGCAACCCGTGATGTCACATATTATAGGACGCATGAGCATACTCCCTGTGCCGCTTCCACAGGATGAACTTTTTATCATCAAATGAATGTATATCGAACCAAAGTACTTTCCCAACTGATAGGAACTCCTGAATGTTCGCCATATATTACGCCGCCATCATTACTTACGATGTAAGAATCATGCAGCTGCTTCTTCAACGGAACACAAGTATTCAATTTCCCATTAAGTAGAGCTTTTGTCACAGCCATGATCAGGCTAACAGTGCACAACTCCCAGCACTCGGATGTTGCAGTTTTCATCAGCGCGATCTAAACAAGGATATCAACACGCGTACGCTTTTCGCAACGTACATTGCGACCATTTGTGGAAAAAGAACGTTGTTCGGACAACACCGTTGAAGTGAAGGAGACGTTAGCGTGAACTGTAGTCACAACTGATCATTTCATTGCTCTAACTATTTCACTTCGCTGGTCAAGCTCGAGTGTGTGGGCGGCTTGCGGCGCTTTGTAATATCCACTATAATAGGAATACATTCAATGCACAAAAAATTATGCTTTTATTTTCAGTTTGCTCAAGGGTAATATACAATTAATAGAATAAAGGTGACATGAGCGTGGAAAAAACAACAACGAGAGACGGGACGTGAAGTGCAACTCTCTGTTAGTGATCTAGCAGCTGATCGTTCATCACCGCTGTAACTCTCACCGCGTCGACAACCACCTACGCCCAGTGAAATTTTCTCGACATCAAGACGGTTTATTTAAACGTCACTGCTGAAAAAAATCTGAGAAATTCTTTTCGCCAAACGATTTCGAAAGCACCAACAGCGCGTCATTCGCCACGCACAAAACCCACACCGAGTCACTCAACACGTTTATCTGAGGGTGCGATCATTTCGCTGCTATACCCAGCAAGAAAGAGAGAGCATAAAACATTTATTTACGACTAAGGAAGGAATGTCAGTGAGTGGGATCTTTTGTCCGGGATCCCATTGGCACGGGCCGCTGTCTTCGCTCGTCTCACGAGGGCCTCTTTGGTCTTCGAATCCGAGCTGGACGGAGCTGCCTCTCACCCTGCAGTGTTGTGTTGTACTCTGAGTAGTAGAGGATAATTGTGTGGGCATTCGCATACCATGTGGTACAGGGTGGCTGTTTTAGGGACGCAGAACCTGCATTGTGGTGCGTATGTGTCTGGCTCAATCATGGATAGTATGTATGGATTGGGGTATGACAAGGATTGAAGTAACTAGAAGAATAAGAATGTGGTGGAGCACATTTGGCAAGCACTTTCAAATTATGACAGGTAGATTGCAACTATCCCTCATGAAGAAGATATATAACAGCTGTATCTTGCCGGTACTTAGCTATGGAGCAGAAACCTGGAGACTTACAAAGAGGGTTCAGCTTAAGTTGAAGACGACGCAGCGAGCAATGGAAAGAAAAATGGTAGGTGTAACATTAAGAGACAACAAGAGAGCAGAGTGGATTAGGGGAAAAAGAGGGTTAAGGATATCATAGCTGAAATCTGGAAGAGAAATTAAACATGGGCAGGGCATGTAGCACGTAGACAGGATAACCGCTGGTCATTAAGGGTAACTGACTGGATTCCCAGAGAAGGCAAGCGGGTTAGGGGGAGACAGAAGGTTAGGTGGGCAGATGAGATTAAAAAGTTTGCGGCTATAAATTGGCAGCAGCACGCACAGGACCGAGTAACTGGCGGAACATGGGAGAGGCCTTTGTCCTGCAGTGGACGTAGTCAGGCTGATGATGATGATGACAAGGTCTGCAGGCAACGCCACGCTACCTGAGAATCTTTACTGAGCTTTGGCCCCGTGGGCGGATGTTTCCGCCTTTGGAGTCTTTGATATTTTAGAATATCTGTGTATGTTAGGAGCGGGTTCATACGCATAGCCGAGGGTGGGTGCGATATTCTGGAGTCGGAGGTCCGGAAAAGTAAATCTTGGGCTGAGGCATGGGCGAGCTCATTGCCTCTAACTCCGCAGTGGCCGGGTATTCATATCAGCTGTTTCTATCTGGCCTCTGAACGTGAAGACGAGAGTTGTGTAAGAAGTCGATGCACAATCGGGCCAATGTAGCCTTTACAAAACATTTGGTAGGCTGCTTTTGAATCTGTTAGAACGAGGGTGGACCTTGTGTTTCGTAGGGTGAGGGCAATTCCTACTTCTTCCATACTGTGTTGTCTTTGTCCTGGTCTGATATACAATCACCTTGGTTTCCACGATGATAGACGCTTGCTGTATACTTGCCGTTCACTTGTCCAGCTGCACCGACAAAGAAGGCGCCCTCAATATATAAGTAGTTGTCGTGAACTTTTGCCCGAGCCCGACGTCGATGTTCGTAGAACTGAGGGTGCATGTTGCGTGGCAGTGGTTTGATGACGAAGTCCTGCCTCCAATCATGTGGGATACGTTGTTTTCCTATTCTCTCAATGGGGGCTTGCAGTGTGCTGCTATCCATCAATGAACGTAAAAAACAAGCGCAACAGCGTAGGCCAAGGTTTACAAACGCAAATCGCGAGCCTGTGCTACTTTCCGCGTACAATGAATGTTACGAGACTCATGCACTACAACAGCACCAAGAATCGTATACGCACGTAAAATAAGGCGAGTTTTAACTAGAATGGTCAGACGATAACATTTAGTTATTCAAGCTGACTGCGAAAATCTCGCGAAGCTGATATGTGTACTCTGCGGGCTATAATCGAAAGCGAGAGTTGCCACGTACTTTTTCGAAAGCTTCCCGTCTCGCAAGAACGAATCAGATTTATTGCGTAGCGGACGGTCCGGTGTATTCACTGATTCAAAAAAAAATTGCCCGCAGCTTCCCTCGGGGGAACACTGAGGAGGATGCGGAGCATATAATTGGTTAACGGGGTGTTAAAGTGCGACTTACTTAGGTCGATTGCTAAATCGGTTAACGTGGTTGTGAAATGGGGTGTTAAATTGCGACTTACTTGGGTCGATGGCTAAATTGGTTAGCGTGGTTGTAGGAGGGGGTGTTAAATGAGTGAACACGTACACACGTATGCGAAAGGGCAGCGCTGGTCGAAGGGACGTCGGTCATTGTGTTTGTGGATTCGTTGGAATTCATTTCACCGCGACCTTGGACGTCTACGCGCCGTACAAACCAACCGACGAGCGGCAACTGAGCGAGCGAGCGCCGACCTTGAGTATATATACAGCGCGACGGCGCATGCACTGTCAGCTGTCGAATGTTCGAGAAGGGGGAGAAGCGCAACGGCGCATGCGCGCGCGTCAGCTGCCGATGTTCTCGAAGCGCGACGGCGCATGCGCGCACGTCAGCTGCCGATGTTCTCGAAGCGTGACGGCGCATGCGCGCTACATTATACAGCTGGCGAATGTTGGTGAAGAGGAGAAGCGCACGCGGTGTGTACAAGGAGAATTAAAGAAAAGTTGCTGGAGTGGAAGCTCCTGCGATGCCTTGCCAGCAGAAGTGAAGCCACCTGCCACTGCCAAGATGGCGGAAACATGCTCTTTTCTGATAGTGCCCGCTTAAAGATCAAGTGGCTTTGATACGTTATGTAAATACTACGGTATTTCTATATTAAAGGATGGTTGTTCCTGACGAAATAATAGTCAGAAACAAATATGGATGACTGAATCTTCAAAGAACTTTGCCTCCATTTAGAGGCTCACTACGGAAAACTAGTGACTTTAAGACGCACTTGGAGCACTATGAGGCCCAAAAAATGTTGGTTGCATTAAACTCGTTGGGCGTGCGAGGGAAACGCTTCGTTTTCGATCGCTGAACGGCGACACTTTATCATGCCCCTAGTAAGATGGCCGCCACAGCCGCCATCTTGCCAGAGGAACGGCTTCACATCTGCGCAATCATTTCCACTCCAGCAATTTTTTAAATCCTCCTTGGGTGTGTAGAGGAGGAAGGGTGCACAGATGGTGGAGGAGTGAAGCGCGCGCGGTGTGTAGAGGAGGAAGGGATGCACAGATGGTGGAAGAAGGAGGAGGAAGCTTGCGGACGGCGCCGCACTACAAGCCTGGAGTATTAGATGCTCCGCATCTAAAACATACACAGTGGCTGGTGTTCGTTTCTTGCTAACACGTTGGCACTGCAGCTAGCAGCGCCGAACAAGGGATCATTGGGAGCGTTTGTTTACTGATCATTCTTGAGAGGACGCTCCTGAATTCCGCTAAATAGTGCGACAGTCTATGAACATTACGAATACCGCGGGAAACTTCGAACTTTTATGCTTACTTTTCTTCGGCGACGACTTGAGGGACAGGTTTACTGCTTGGTGCTTTGAACAGCTCAGTCGGTGCCCCTGGGTGCTGCTTTAGCTCACCAAGGTCTTTAAAAAGCACTGCGGTCCTGTTATGCATAAGCACCCACTGATCAGGGCAGAATGGCAGCCACGTGTTGTTGCTTACGAATAGACGCGTCTACAGTAAAAGACCACAAACAGGAATATTCAATACGAGTGAAAAGGTGATGACCAAACATGCACACTGTACTACTATTCGAATACAAAGCAAATAATGTTCAATTAGCTGTGCGCTCCCATGCTCACACTAATGTTCAAGGAATCTGGCCAACTGAATATGAAATAATTGGAGGACTTTTTTCAGTTTGTTACACGTTGTGAGTGGCACGAGGATAGATCGAAGTAAAAACTGAGGATAAGATGAAGTAATATACTCGTGGAAAAAATATGATAACATTCGAAATACAAAAAAGATTGTGTGTTTTGCCTTAAGTTGTTCAGTGGTTATAGAAAAAAAGATAGGGGCATAACTCATGGCGCTTGAGTTTAATGTTATGCGTCAACAGTGCTTGCGCACTAAAGACAATGTTCGCAATGTTGATGCAAGCGTACTCTTTCACTTAATAGAAAATTCAATTTACACAGCACGTTTGAGTTGCCTGCTACATTATTTGAAAGGTATTTGTGCGAATTAAAGATTTTACAATTTTTTATAGTGAGTTCGAGGGAATGGTGCTGACTTCTCAATGCCATTTTATTTCCATTTAGATGAATCAGCGGCCCAACGGGACCATTCTCAGCGGTCATATATGACACGACCATACTGTAAACACATAGCCAATAGCTCATCGTAATCACTTACAGTTCATTAGTTATTATTAGAGCGCACTAGGTTTGAATGAACCCTGGCTGCCACATTCGTCAGGCGCTCAAGCCTCTCCGTGACTTTTGCTCAAGCCTCTCCGTGACTGCTTAGCACGCATAGCATTCGTCATTCATTCACATACAATAATACCAAGTTTGCATATGTAAAGCTAGCGAAACGATCGCCAGCGCACCATGAGCGTGGCGTGTAGTCATAACTTACACGACCTGCATTTGATGATTTCCACGTTAGGTTCTGTCACTTATGTTTGCCATGCAGTCATGTCATAACACCACTTTTGCAAAATGTCATGTGAAGACAACCTACGCTAGGGCAGTAAGACCATAAAACGTATATCATGAATTTCATATTGCACATTCAAGGTTTTCTTGTTATAACTTGTCAGTTATGCTCGTCACACCCTCATGTTATGAAATACTAATTTTGGTACAGATAACATTAACGAAACGGCCAGGAGAGCTAAAAGGCGTGAGCGGCCACATAGATAGATAGATAGATAGATAGAGACAGACAGACAGACAGACAGACAGACAGACAGATAGACAGATAGACATATAGATAGATAGATACGGTCAAACTCGCCGAACTTGTCTAAGAAAGGCTTCGCATTTAAGGCGCTGTCACCTTTCTCCCCAATAGACCATGTGGCCCAATGACATGCTCAAGGATATTACGACCGACGTGCGGGTCTTGAGAGCTGGTGGGATCATCCAGGAGATAAATGTCGCTCCTTGAGTACACAGCTCGGGCTAGTGCTACTCGTTGCTTTTGGCCTCCACTCAGCATTTCACCCTACGATAAAACAAGCTTTGTTATCAGCGTCACGATAAAAGTGACATCATAGAACAAGTCGCAATCACTTGAAGGTCCGTCTGGTGCAGAATATTCCCCAGGCTGGCTCGTTTCGTTAATGCTTTGATTTATATGTGGGGTTTAACGTCTCAAAACCACCATATGATTATGAGAGACGCCGTAGTGGAGGGCTCCGGAAATTTCGACCACCTGGGGTTCTTTTAACGTGCGCCCAAATCTGGGCACATGGGCCTACAACATTTCCACCTCCATCGGAAATGCAGCCGCCGCAGCCGGGATTCGAGCCCGTGTTTGCGGGTCAGCAGCCGAGTACCTTAACTACTAGACCACCACGGCGGGGCTCGTTTTGTTAATGCCATTTGCGACCAGAAAAATGATAGCAATAACCTAAAGAGTTTTATTTTCAGTGGCCTCCAACCTACAGCATATGCAAGATCTTGTGTTTTTTGTACTTCCTGCTGCACTTACAGAGAATACAAACCAACACAAAAATTTGTGTACACGGAATGCTGGGGGCACCCTGCGCTAAAGCACTTTAATATTTTCGGAGTAGAAGTGCCCTGGCAAAATTCTTCGCAGACTTCCAGCACATGAATACCACTCTCCAAACACCAAAGTGGAGACTCATTTTCGGGGCTCTAAAGTTCAGTCTACCACATTTGGTCTCTAATTATTTGAGCCTTCTCTGTAACGAGTGCTGGCCCGAAGCACACGTGATCAAATTGTGGCTTGAGCCACGTGTATTTAGGCACCAAGTTGTCTAAGTTTCGGGAGCCTTTCACGGCGGTGTCTCTAAAACATATCGGAGTCTTTGGGCTGTGAAACACCGAGAATAATTGTTCTAAGATGCCATTCACATTTTGCCGTAGTCGCAATTCTTCACGCCCATGTGGTGTATTTCATGTAGGTACAGCAGGTGTATTTCATGTGTGCATATACCTAAATAGAGGCGCACATAAATAACCCTCAGTGCTCGAAATCTCGGAAGGCCTCTATTCTATGGTAGCGCTCGTAATCTTATTATAGTTTTTGAATTTTAACATCTCAACAATAATTATCTATTTTGTGGTCTGACAATCCAAGCGTCGCGGATAACTTAATGATTGCATCAAAAACGAAGCAACTTTGTTTGCCTATGCAAACTTTTTAGCCGTACTCTTTTTCTGCACATTCGAACACTTAGTTTATTTTTTACAGTTTAAAAAAAGTCACAGCTTTTTCGCAAAGGTGAACAAAATAACGCGATAGCAACAAACTGGAAGGTCACGTGCCGATTGGCAAGCAGATCGAATTGTGCTCCGCGTTTCTCATGCAAAAATGGCCCCGTATCTGCATGTAATCTGCAAACGTCGTCGAAAGACGATAGTCTTGCGTGTGGAGAGAGTGAACAAAACATTTATTTGATGTTCTGCGCAAGAAAATCGGCGAATGGTATTTCGAAAGCGCTGCGTCAGAGTGCCTCGAGCGTGCAGCGGAGGCGAACGAGCGCATCAAGTCACGTCACTCGTGAGACGTGAACGCCATCTGGCAGTTTTTTTGAAAAGAAAGCGCGTGTTTCTGAGACGGGCGAGCGCGCCCATCTCAGAGACACGCGCTTTGTTGAGGTGTGGAATGCAAGGCGACGAGTAGGGGCCACCACCGGGTCTTCTTAGCAAAGCGTTGGAAACACTCGGCTTTCCGTGCAAGCGTTGCATGGTCAGCACAGCGTGATAAGCGTTACGGTCCTTAGAATTACCTATGTATGCCTTTTCTAGTAAAATACGAACATGCAGAATATATACGTGTTGTTATGACGCCTCAGATATGCGCAATAATTGCTTTTAATTCACAATAACACATGTACGAACGCTGATTTCTGAGCAACATTGGTGGCCGCTGCGGATGGGGTTGGCCGTTCGAGATATCGGCTGGTGCTGTTAACATACCCGGTTCGCGGTAACGGCGGATAAACAGACAAATGTAAAAACAGACAGACAGACAGACAGACAGACCAAAGTTCTTGCGTTGAAGGTCCCCAAGAAAGACCATCGTCTTTAAACATACGCACGAAACGTACTCAGAGGTACAGATGAACGCCAATAAGCGTCTCAGTTGTTACTTCGCTGTGTTTAAAAGGCGCGCTCTTTTCGCAAACTGAGGCTGTGTAACTATTGCAGTGACCTTTGTGCGTCCGGTAACTACAACAGAATCGTTCCGACGAAACCCAAAGGCAAGCCAAGACATACCATCATCCCCACTGCAAGATAAGGGCGTGCAATCGAGTGTACAACCTTTTATTTTCTACGTGGGCCAAAGTACGCCTGAGACATGAGAGCTGCCACGCGATCATTGCGCCCTCTAGCTGATAAAGCTGAAAGCATGAAAGTTCGCTTCCTCCCCCTTAAAAAATGCTCGCCAACCGCGGTAAGCGGTAGATATGAATAACTCGCCATTTAATCAATTAAGGGGTACTTTTCAGTGGCTCAGTGGTTAACGTCTCGCATTCGCGATGTGGAGGTCCTACGTTCGGTTCCGCGACGGAGTTCCTTTTTTTCTGGCATTTTTTTCTTGCGTTTTCATATATATAGATACGTATACATATATGATGCATGACATCGACGCCGACGGTGGCGGTGAAATCCAGCCGAGAGTGTCCATATAATTGCTATCGCAATAAAATAAATTGATGCTTTAACGTGGAGCGTGACCCTAATTGAACTCACAAATAAAAGCTTACCTCTAAAAGAACTTCTGAGCAAAAAAATAGTCATTATTTTGTAGGGCGCTCTCTGAAGTTGACTTGATTATTGTACGTGTCCTACTGGCTTACGACCTTTTCGGGAAACACTGGGTAGGGTTCAACACGTGGTGGGTTCAATTGTAGGATTCAACACGTGGTGACTGACCCCTACAATTGCAGTGTCAATGAGGCTCAACATTTGTTTCTAATGGCCGTTGTTTTAATCTATAGGTGTGTACCTATTCTGCGCACTAACTAAAGTTAAGATAATTATTATGGGGCACCTGTAGCATTCATGAAAACTCTCATGCCTTAATACCTACAAGGAGTTGCTAAAAATATTGCTTATTACTTTCACCTTACCTCAACGTGCACTTTGTGAGAAGGGTTCCAATTTACTATATTTATTGAATGTGCTAGTCACTTACCAATAATTCCGGCCACTACTAAGATTAGGCTGACAAGGAGCTTAAGCAGTATTACACCAAAGTTGCGAAGTCATGTGAGTGGCATTCGGTATGTTTTGATAGATAGTACGTACGCGAAAAAAAGCGAAATGTCAAACATTTCGAGACCAAGTTGAGTATGCCGGGTGTTTTTAAACTAATTTCAAAGGCTTATTTTATTAAGTTTTTATTAAGTTTTCATTTTAGTAACACGCCCAGTAGCTATTGCAAGTAACGCAGGCTATTCATTACGTTATTAATACACCGTATTGACACTGTGGTGGCTTACCTTCTCCCCTGCTTCAGTTAGGTCGCCAGCCGCAAATCCCTCGATGTCACGAATCATTTCACAAGCTTCCAACACTTTCCAGTAGTACGACTCATCAACACTGCGACCAAATATTATGTTGTCTCTTATGGTCATGTTGAACACGTGGGGCCTTTGACATAGAACACCAATCGTGCCCTGCGCATATGCCGCGTGATGGACATTCATAGCACTAAGAGCACTAAACACATTCAAAGCACTAAAAAATACTAGCTTTTTCTACAATTACAATTGGGCTATTTCCCACGGATGTCACTCTAAGGCTTCTAGCTAATACTGTGATAATACTGCAACATACAATTCTGGCACCAGATGGTTCAGTGCTGAACATTCTTGTCCACTATATACCTGTCAAAAAACAGGCCATAAGAAAACCGACGCAGGAACAAAGCCAAGACCACACAGACGCCAACTAACTGCAAGGAAGCAGAACAGTGGTTAAAAAAAAGAAGTCGTGGAAAGTTATGACTGCACGTGCATGATAATATGGAGGACCAGCAATGAAACGTGTACGCGTGATATATATATATATATATATATATATATATATATATATATATATATATATATATATTGTCAGCATTATTCATACGCGTCATCCTATATGTACATACTCATCATCATCAGTCTGACCTGTGTTGTGGGGCAGAGGCTCGGCAAGTAAAATGCAGTGTCTTGCAGCCAAAACGTTGCCTGACAGGTCGAGTCAGTTAGGTACTTGGGGGTAACCTACACCGAAACACTTAACTGGAGTCGCCACATAGAAAACATGGCTGCTAAAGGAGCACGTGCCGTAGGGATGCTGCGCAGGCTCAGTAATTCTCGTGCCGGTTTGCGTAGAGACGTGCTCGTTATGATATATTGCGTGTACATTCGACCGATATTAGAATTCGGCTGTGTTTTATTTTCTGGTGCTCCGGCCTGCAAAGTTCGACCACTGATTCTGCTAGAACGCGAATCTTTACGCTTATGCCTAGAGCTACCCAAATATGTTGCCTACAATTTTCTATACGAAGAATCCTGCCTGCCTTCTCTTATCAAAAGATTTCATATTCTAACAGTACGTACATTCCTTAAAATCTATGCATCACCTCAGCGGAGGGCACAGTATGTGTTCATTAACCAGCAGACCTCCTTTTCAACCACCAATGGCCTAAATTAAGGTGTCCTCAAGTAATATTTACTCAGAAACTTTTAGAGCCCTTAAGAGTTAACCTTTAGGAAACACTTGTGCTCAACACTGTAGATACAATTAGGATAGAATTTCACGACATATATCCCAAAAATGCAAAAAATTTACCATATCAGTATGTAAATGGCATTTTGGAGGATCATTTGGCCAATCTAGAAACATCCATTGTGATAGCGCCTGACGGTTCGGTTTATGAAGCGAAGGCTGGCGTAGGAATCGTATCATCCTCTCTAGGTTGGGCTTTCTCAATTCGATTACCCGACTTTACACCTATTTATCAACCTGAACTACTGGCAATAGTCCTCGCATTGCGTAAAGTGCTGCAAGATATATCAGCGGTGATTGTTCTAACAGACTGTCTCTCGGTCTGTACTGCCTTAAGCTCACCAACGTTTCCGCGTACCTTAGAAACTTTCTACTCGCTCATTCCTACACATGTGCGACTCGTCCGACTAGTTTGGGTACCAGGCCATAGAGGTTTAGCTATGAATGAGCATGCAGATGCACTAGCTGTATCTTTCCTTGATTGTCATATTTTACCTATTTTGCCTACTTCGAAATATATCACAGCAGCACGCTTTGAAAAACGCACAACGGCCAATAACTTTGAAAAATTCCCTTTGTTTGTATCAGACTTCCCACAGCTAAAGTTCTCTTGGATGAACAAGTGGTGTTCATCAAGAAAGGAAAAAATGGTGATTACCAGGAAGCGTTGTCGAGTCCCCTCATTGAACTTTTACCTTCACAGGTCGGGTCTGGCACACTCGCCTTTGTGCCTTTATTGTAATGAGAGGGAATATTTGGAGCACTTCTTTTTGTCATGCCGAAAATTCAAAACTCAAAGGGAAAATCTACTAGAAGAACCCCTATGAAAGATGGGCTTAAACTTCACACTTCCGGTGATTCTTTCACTTGGCGCAGTCACATTCGGATTCAGCCACAGGAGCGTTTTTACCGCTGTTGCAAATTTCTTACGAGAATCTAAAAGATTGGAATGCTAAAACTAAGTAACTTCAGTTGTTTCATATATAATTCTTTTTCTTTTTTGTATGTTTATATGTTTTCTTTCAAGCTTTGTTTCGAAACTGAACATCTTTTTATTATTACCTATATTACCTAATTAATCCTACCACTCTTTCAAGAAGTGAATTAATTTAAAAAGCAAGGCACCATCCTATTCATGGCCTATCACCCCAGGTGGGTTGCGCCAAGGTGTCGAGGAACCAACCAACTAAATCACAAGTGGTGGAGAGTGCTTTCCGGTCCCCTGGTCCTCTCCCTGAAGCACGTTTTCGTTATCTTCGACTACGAACCATCCCAGGAGCTCTGGTCGGGTCGCCGTCTGCGCAGTCAGCCTACGGTCATGTCACAGGACGAGCACAACAACATGGCTCCATCCACCGCGCCTGCACCCCTGGGCATGCCTTCTTGGACTGTCACCGCCCCTCAAAAAGATCCACCGTTGTTCGCCGGCCTTCACGGTGAAGACGTTGAAGACTGGTTGGATGAGCACGACCGTGTGAGTGCGCTTAAGTATTGGTATGATTCTGTGAAGCTGTCCTGCGTACCGTTCTCTCTGACGGGTGTCGCTGAGACATGGTTTCTCAACCATCAGCTGGATTTCCCAGACTGGCCTATTTTTAAGCAGCAGCTCCGTCAGATATTTTCCAACCCTTCTGTACGTGCAGACATCACCAAACGGAAGCTTGTTGAACGTGTCCAGCACTCCGGCGAGTCCTATACTTCGTACATTGAAGATGTCCTCGCCCTATGACGTCGCGTCGACAGCTTGATGGCGGAGCATGACCGCGTTCGCCACTTGCTGAAGGGCATAGGTGCCGTCGCATTTAACGGTCTGGTGGCAAAGAACCCAACCACTGTCGCTGATATCATCAGTACGTGTCAGCGACTCGATGACCTTCAACTGATACGTTTAGAACAGCACGAGTTTTTATTGAGGGCATCCTTCACCATATAGAGTTCCTCGTTCTGTCATCGTGTACCAATGCGCTAATTTCAGCTTGGGACTTTCTCTCCTCAGCATCAGCAGTGATATCTTGACGTCAGAGGGTCATTCGCATGCCAGATATTGCGCTTTCGTCTGATAACTATGCCCATAGCCAGCGTTTTGTCACCGCTGATGACTGTTTTATTTCTCCAGGCAATGAGCATATTCTGACCCTGACATCAGATAGGATTGGTAGTGGTGGTGTGTTCCTAGCACCGTGTGGACGCTACATCTCTGGTGGACTTACCATCGCTCCTAGCCTGGTGCGCTTTCGTGACGGAAGAACATTAGTTACGGTAGTTAACCCCACTTCATTGCCTGTTGCACTGCCCCAGGGCACCAGCGTGGTTTGCTTCTCAGATACCGAACCACTTGCTCTAGTGCCCCTTCACGCAGACTCGCCATCTTTCTGTACGAGTACTGTTCACCATGCTACAACGGCTGCTTTAACAGCAACAATAAATCCCGATCTCACGTCAGCGCAAAAGCGAGAACTTTTGCGTATGCTTCCAAAACACAGCGCTTCATTTGATGTATCCTCCAAGCTTCTGAATTTCACTTCTGTCGCCGTGCATCGAATTGAAACGGAAGGCAATTCAATCGTACGCCGCCGCCCATATCGAGTGTCGTCCGCAGAGCGGAAAATCATCGAGGACAACGTTGCTGCTATGCTCAAACGAGATGTTATACGGCCTTCGTCCAGCTCGTGGTCTTCACCTGTAGTGCTAGTCCGAAAGAAGGATGGTTCGGTGCGATTCTGCGTCAATTATTGAGCACTTAATAAGATCACGCGCAAAGACGTCTACCCGATGCCACGAGTCGACGACGCACTTGATTCTCTGCAAGGCGCTGAATTTTTCTCGAGCCTCGATTTACGGTCTGGTTATTGGCAAATACCTATGCACAAAGCGGACAAAGAAAAAAACTGTCTTTACAACACCAGATGGGCTCTACGAATTCAACGTCATGCCATTCGGTTTATGTAACGCTCCTGCCACGTTTGAACGCATGATGGACACAGTTCTACGCGGCCTAATATGGAAAACATGTCTCTGTTATCTAGATGACATCGTCATTTTCTCCTCTTCGTTTCGTCAGCATCTTGATCGTTTGGACAAAGTTTTGACGTGTATTTCCAGTGCTGGACTTCAGCTAAACACAAAAAATGCCATTTCGCCATTACGAACTTCAAGGTGTTGGGCCACCTTGTCAGCAAAGATGGAATTAGTCCGAACCCTGACAAGCTTGCTGCCGTGATACGCTTCCCTCGGCCAGAAATTCAGAAACTCCCACGAAGTTTCCTGGGCCTGGCATCCTACTTCCGCCGCTTTATTAGTCATTTTGCTGCCATCGCGTCGCCACTGCACATGCTGCTCACATCCGGATCAACTTTCGCTTGCAACGACGACTGCGGGCGGGTATTTCAAGCCCTCAAGAATGCTTTAACATCCGACCCTGTTCTGTGCCATTTCGACGAGAACGCACCTACATGTCTGCACACCGACGCGAGCGACCATGACATTGGTCCAGTTCTTCTACAACGGGATGGCACTCCAAGGAAAAGAGTTTTAGAGTATGCTAGTCGTGCTCATACGGCTGCTGAACAGAACTACTCCATACCTGAGCAGGAGCGCCTTGCTGTCGTTTGGGCCATACGAAAATTTCGTCCCTACCTTTACGGACGCCACTTCACGGTTATAACAGACCACCATACCTTGTGTTGGCTCTCGACACTGAGAAACTTGTCTGGTCGCCTCGGTCGTTGGGTGCTCCGCCTACAAGAGTATGATTTTGACGTCGTCTATGAGTCTGGCAAAAGACACCAAGATGCAGATGCTCTCTCTCGCTGCCCCCTTCCACTTTCATCATCAAGTACGTCAGCTTATTGCTCGTCTGGTGGGCAAGGCACTGCGTCACCCCTGACATTATCACACCTTGCGGTTATCGACACGCCGTCTTCAAATCGCTACACCGAGTTCGCCACACGCCAGCGTGATGATCCATACTGCAATCACGTTATCCAACGCCTAAATGGCATATCACCTACTCCTAATGCTAGATTGCACCGACAAATACGGCAATTTAAGCTAGATAACAATGTGCTCCATCGTTATGTTTACACTACTGATCGACACCACTGGGTTCCAGTACTTCCGCGTTCTCTACGTCATCAAGTCCTCGAAGCCTTTCACGACGACCCATGTGCAGGACACTTGGGATTTCACAAAACACAAAGCCGCATGAGAAACTGTTTCTCCTGGCCGGGCATTTCTAGCTAGGTTGCCAAGTACGTTACATCTTGCCATCTGTGTCAACAGCGGAAGCAACCAACTTCGTCTCTTGCTGGACTTCTGCAACCTATTCTATGTCCCGAGACTCCATTTGCCATCGTCTGCATAGACCTACTCGGACGTCCGCCCATCACGGCAGAACGTAATCGTTGGATTGTGACTGCTGTCGACCACCTGAAAGGTACGCAGAGACTGCTGCACTACGCACAAGTGCTGCTTCAGACGTCGCAGACTTCTTTCTCAACGATATTGTATTGCGTCACGGTGCACCTCGCGTCCTCCTGAGTGATCGCGGCAAGACGTTCCTGTCTACCATAATAGAAACCCTGCTCACAACCTGTGGCACAGTACATAAAACGACGTCAGCCTACCATCCCCAAACTAATGGGCTGACAGAAAGATTTCATCGGACACTAACAGACATGCTGTAGATGTACATCGCACCAAACTACGACAACTGGGATACAATTTTGACTTTTGTGACGTTTGCCCATAACACCGCTGTTCAAAGAGCTACTGGCTACTCGCCTTTCTACCTTTCTACCTCGTGTACGGCCGTTCACCGACATTCACCATCGACGTATCTTTCCTAAATGTGCCAACCGACGCCTCGGCAACCGTATCAGAGCAGTTCATCACAAGGCTCGAAGAATGTCGGCAACGGGCTTGCCTTAATACAGAAACCAATCAGCAAGATAGCAAGCAACGCTACGACAGCTCTCATCGCGACGTCTCCTTCACTCCGGGGGATGAAGTGTTGCTTTGGACGCCTATTCGTACAGCACGATTGTGTGACAAGTTTCAGTCACGCTTCATTGTACCATATACAATCAATGAATAAACGTCCCCAGTGAACTATCGTATCACTCCCACCGACCTTCCTTCGGATCGACGCTGTCGTGGTTCGGAGATTGTCCACGTATCGCGTCTGAAGCCATTCGTTCGACGTTCAGATTCTGTAAAGACGCGTCATCTTATATGTACATACTCATCATCATCAGTCTGACCTGAGTTGTGGGGCAGAGGCTCGGTAAGTAAAAAGAAGTGTCTTGCAGCCAAAACGCTGCCTTACAATATATATATATATATATATATATATATATATATATATATATATTGTACCGAAGCATAGTGGCGCCAGCTCTGTGCCAGCGTGAAAGAAGACGTGGACGACCGTGTGTGGCTCGTGCTTGCCGGGTTCCTGCCTGTACCAGCTTGTTGCGGCTAACGTTTTTCGAATTATAACCTGTGTTTTTACGCAACCTTGCTCGCTGCATTTGGTGGAAACATGCTGGGTAACGTCCTGGGGCTCCACAGCCGTAAGCTACCATCTTAGCCCGCGATGACCGAGCGCGTCGATCTCCCACAAGGCTCTTCCACGCTGCCACCTGTCATGTGTTCTGGTGTACTTCGTCTGCGTGACCCACCAGTATACAACGGCACTGAAGATCAAGATGTCGAGGACTGGCTGGCAGAGTACGAGCATGCCAGCGTGATTAACAAGTGGGATGACCCTGCGAAGCTGACTCACGTCATCTTCTACTTGACGGATTTGGCCAACCTATGGTTCACAAACCACCAAGCTGACATCTCCACCTGGTCGGTTTTCAAAGAGGCCGTCGCCTCGTTTTTCGGTCGTCCAGCCATGCGTAAGCTTTGTGCTGAATTGGGCCGGCGGGGACGATTTCAGCGAAATGGTGAGAGCTTCGCGAGCTACATTGAGGATGTGATCAGCCTCTGTAGGCGAGTTGATGCGAGGATGACGGAGGCTGACAGAATAAAGAATATATTGTTACGGTGCATCATCGACAGGAGCAAGCGTGGCACTTAGCGAAGATGAAGACGACGCCTGTGCGTTAGGCGCTTGCGCGAGAGGCAACTCCGACATCTTGTTCGGCTGCCGATTATCGGTGGACGCTATCCTGTAAGCCAAGACCTCCCCCCGTCACTTTTGGTGGAAGTGCTGGGTAACCGCCTCGCAACGGAACTTCGCAGCGGCCGACGTTTGAAGGGTCATTCCACAACGATGACGGAGAGTACGGCGTCTGCATCTGCCCCTGGTGTTCCTGCGGCCGGAGATGATGCGGTAACTACATCTCCTTCTGCGACCACAACCTTCGTGCTCGAGCCCCCGCGGGATTCTGGCACGTTCAGCGGTTCCGGGGATCCAGATGAAGTTGACGTTGAAGATTGGCTGGCAGAGTACGAACGTGTGAGTACTCGATACCGATCGGGCCCGACTCTTATGCTGGCAAACCTGTTATTCTATCTTAGGGGAACCGCCAGGTCGTGGTATGAGAACCATGAAACAGAACTTGGGAGATGGGCAGTGTGCAGGGAGAAAATTTTGGACCTGTTCGGAAAGCCGATTGGAAAAAAAATGGCCGCGAACAAAATGCTCGCGTCTTGGGCCCAGACCTCGACCGAGTCTCACGTCTCCTATATAGATGTGTTGTCGTTGTGTCGCAAAGCCAATGCGAGATGCCGGAGGCTGACAAGGTCGGGCATATTCTTAAGGGGATTGCGGATGACACATTCAACCTCCTCATCTGCAAAAATTTTTCTACAGTGGACGCCATTATAAAAGAATGTCGGCGCTTTGAGCAAGCGAAGAGCCGGCGGATTAACAGCGTATTTACCCGCCTTCCAAATACGGCTCCAACATCATCTTGTGAAGACCGTGCAAGAACACAGCCACCACCTCTAGATTCATCGGATCGGGTGACCCGAATTGTACGGCGCTAAATTGAAGCCATTGCCTCTGCTCCGGCTCACACCGCTGGAAGTGACACGACCCCACTCACTGCTAACATGGTTCAAGCCATCATCCGCCAAGAACTCGCCAGCATAGGTTTTCCCTCGGTGTGCGCTTTGCCCAGCCCGCAGCGAACTTCATGGCGTCCACCCTCGTCCTATCACGAGCAGCCGTTTACGGCCCGATCTCGCGACCCTGCTGCGTGGAGAACCGTCGACAATCGACCAATTTGTTTTCATTGCCACCGTATCAGTCATGTCGTCCGTTACTGCAATTACCACTGGTCCTCGCCACCTCGGACTTCATCTCAACCTCACTACCGACAGGTCAGCACCCACTTCGCGCCTGCCGCGCAGCCTTCTCCGCAAAACAACTACAGAAGGTTCAACAGCCGATCTCCGTCACCGCATGGTCGTCAGTCGCGATCGCCTCCAGGACGTCGCCAGTCGTCTCGCTCACCGCAGACTCGCAGGCCGTCGTCTCCATTCAACCCCGCTCCTGCCTACCCGGAAAACTAAACGGTGCAGCGCCCGGAGGTGACGCTGCATTTTCGACTTCCTCCACAAATCCCCTCTTGACGCTTCCGACGAGACAAAACTTGTTAGACGTTGCCGTTGATGGTGTGGCTATTTCTGCCCTTATAGATACTGGAGCGCACATTTATGTAATGTGCGCGAACCTTCGCCGACACCTACACAAAGTGCTCACACCTGCTGCTTCCCACAAACTTCGTGTCGCTGATGGGAGGACCCCTGATGTTCAAGGGATGTGCACGGCCCGTGTGTCCATTGCCGGTCATCCTACATTAGTTCAGTTTGCTGTCATTGAAATGTGTCCTCATGACCTAATACTATGTTTGGACTTCCTGTCACGTCATTCTGCGCTCACTGATTGTGCCACTGGTGCTCTTCAGCTTGAACTGCCGCAGTTTGCCGATTTTCCAGCTGACTATTCTCCCCGTTTATGCTCTCGTAACCACGTTCGCTTGCCTCTGCAAGCTGCTACATATGTCACTTTGTCGTGCTCACGTCATGTGCACGATGGTGACTACCTCCTAGCTCCTTTAGTCGACGTACTGATGGCCCGAGACGTCGCCCTTGCTCACACTGTTGTCGCCGTCGCTAATAATACAGTGGTTATACCACTACTCAACGTGAGTCTCTTCACTCAAGTTATTCCGCAAGACATGTCTTTGGCCACCCTATCTCCACTTGACAGCTGCAACGTTGCTGGTTTGGACACCGATACTACATCCCCCTGTCTTGGCCGCAATTGCACTCTGCCTGCAGATGACATTAACAAGATGATTGCTCCCGACCTCACTGCAGTGCAAGCTGCCAGCCTCCGTAGTCTGCTAACATTATATAGAGACGTTTTCGACTTCGACCACCGCCCTCTCAGCCAAACAACTGCAGTGACTCACCAGATCAACACTGGTGATGCCAGTCCTATACGGCGGCGTCCATATCGCGTATCTCACAAGGAACGCCAAGTAATTCAAAATGAAGTGGATAAATGATTACTAAAGACGTAATAGAACCCTCATCCAGCCCCTGGGCCTCCCCAGTCGTGCTCGTTGAGAAGAAGGGTGACAGCTGGCGCTTTTGCGTGGACTATCGCTATTTGAACAAAGTGAGCCACAAAGATGTCTACCCTTTGCCTCGGATTGATGACGCCCTCGATTGCCTCCATGGTGCCCAATACTTTTCGTCTATCGACCTTCAGTCCGGCTTTTGGGAAATTTCCGTCGACCCCATGGATCGTGAAAAAACCGCTTTCATTACACCCGACGGCCTCTACCAGTTCAAAGTCATGCCGTTTGGACTGTGTAATGCGCCGGCAACTTTAGAGCGCATGATGGATTCCCTTTTCCGAGGATATAAGTGGTCCATCTGCTTATGTTACGTAGACGATGTCATCGTCTTTTCACCTACCTTTGACAGCCATATAACACGTCTATCAGCCGTTCTGGATGTTTTTCGAAGAGCTGCTCTCCAGTTAAATTCTGCAAAATGCCATTTCGGACATCTCCAAATCACCATACTCGGCCACCTTGTCAGTGCCGATGGTGTTCAACCAGATCCCGAAAAGGTGCGAGCGGTACAACAATTTACTGAACCACGCTCAACCAAGGACGTCCGAAGTTTTGTAGGGTCATGTTCCTGTTTTCGTCGATTTGTCCGCAACTTCGCCGACATCACTCGACCGCTTACTGATCTCTTAAAGAAGGACGTTGTCTTCGCATAGGGTGTAGAGCAAGCGGACGCCTTTTCGGCTCTTATCCATCTGCTGACTACACCACCAATACTGGCCCATTTCGACCGAGCATCACCTACAGAGCTTCGGACCGATGCCAGTGGCCATGGAATTGGAGCGGTCCTTGGCCAACGACAGCACGGGAAGGACCGTGTGATTGCTTACGCCAGTCGTCTTTTTTCACCTGCCGAACGGAAGTTCTCCATCACTGAGCGTGAATGCCTAGCTTTAGTGTGGGCCGTGGCTAAATTCAGGCCTTACCTATATGGCCGAACTTTTTCCGTTGTTACGGACCATCACGCTCTTTGCTGGCTGTCATCGCTAAAGGACCCATCTGGACGTCTTGGTCGCTGGGCGCTCCGTCTGCAAGAATACTCATTCGTGGTCGACTACAAGTCGGGACGCCTCCACACAGACGCAGACTGTTTTCACGTTATCCGGTTGAAACGCCCGACTTGACAGACCTTGATTCAGACCCCTGCGTTCTCTCCATCCACGCTTTGGGTGATATCTCCACCGAACAACGACATGACCCGTCGTTACTCTCCATCATCGAGCGTCTGATCTCTCCTCCAACAGACCCTTCCGTTCGCCTGTTCGAACTGCACGACAACATTCTGTACCATCGCAGATTCAACGCTGATGGCCCCGAATTACTACTCGTGCTTCCCCATCACCTGCGTACCAGCGTTCTCGAACAACTACATGACGTACCTACAGCCGGTCACCTAGGCGTCTCTCGTACCTACGATCATGTGCGACGTCGCTTTTTCTGGCCCGGACTGTATCGTTCTGTGGTTCGCTACGTCACTGCTTGCGACCGCTGCCAACGCCGCAAGCGCTCCTCTGTGCTACCGTCTGGCCTCCTACAGCCCACTGACATACCGACGGAACCATTCTTCCGTGCTGGCCTTGACCTGTTGGGCCCGCTTCCTACGTCCATCTCCGGAAATAAATGGGTTGCACTCGCCACAGACTACGCCACACGCTTTGCCTTCACTAAAGGACTGCCGACAAGCTGTTCCACTGACGTGGCGGACATTCTCTTTTATCAAGTCATTCTTCATCACGGCGCTCCGCGGCAGCTACATACTGATCGAGGAAGGTACTTTCTTTCACGTGTTGTGGACGACATTCTCCGCGCCTGCTCCACTCAGCACAAGCTTACCACCGCTTATCATCCACAGACCAATTGATTGACCGAGCGTCTGAACCGAACGCTGACGCAGATGCTGTCAATGTACGTTTCGCCAGATCACCGTGACTGGGACAAAGCACTCCCCTTTGTCACGTTCGCGTACAATTCTTCACGGCACAACACAGCTAGTTATTCGCCGTTTTATTTGCTATTTGGCCGACATCCAGCATTACCATTTGACACGCTCCTTCGTTCGGCTGCCCCCTTGTCTACTGAGTACGCCAGCGATGTCGTTTCTCGAGCCCATGCAGCCCGTCAGCTTGCCCGTGATCAGCTGCACTTGTCGAAAGCGCACCAAAAAGACCGCTATGACAGTCGTCACGAAAGCGTGCACTTCTCGCCAGGGTCTCTGGTACTTCTCTGGACATCAAACCGCCAAGTCGGCTTATCAGAGAAGCTACTATCACACTACCATGGCCGCTACAAAGTGTTACGACAACTTAGTGGCGTGAGCTACGAGATCTCTCCCCTAAACAATGCCTTTTCGACCACCTCACTCCAGACAGACGTTGTACACGTTTCCAGACTGAAACCGTATCACCCTCCTCGTTCGTCGCCGCCGTACTAAGCGCCGTGACGGCTCTTCCGCCGCAGGGGAGTGATGTTACGGTTCATCATCGACAGGAGCAAGCGTGGCACTTAGCGAAGATGAAGAAGACGCCTGTGTGTTAGGAACTTGCGCGAGAGGCAACTCAGACATCTTTTTCGGCTGCCGATTCTCGGTGGACGCTATCCTGTAAGCCAAGACCTCGCACCGTCACAATATTGAAAGGCATTGATGACGACGCTTTTCATATGCTTGTGGCCAAAGACCCACAGACCGTCACGGCCGTGATTCAGCTATGTCAAAGTTTCGATGAGCGGCGCAAGCAACGAATTTCTACACGTCGCGCTAATACGCAAACAGCTGATAGTTCGGCTTTGGAGTGCAAAAAGCAGTGGCCCCGACTACAGCGCGTTAATGCCTAAAATTCAACAGTACATCCGGGAGGAAGTTGCTCGACAGCTCTCTCTTGTCACCACCATCAACGAGACCCCCACAACACTGGACCACTCACTTCGCCGTGCTATTCAGCCGCAAGTTGCCGAGGCTCTCCCGTCGCCCGCGTCCCCAATATCAGTGGCTGCAACGCTGACTTATGCAGAAGCCGTCCGCCGACCTCCTGCCCAACCGCCGCTCCATTCATACAGTCCAGCCACCAACAACTACAGGTCACCAGTTTGGGTTTATCCGCTAAATCGGCCCTCTCCTCCACCTCGAGCACCTGTAAACTCTTGGCGTACTCCGCATAACCGGCCCGTCTGCTACAACTGTGGTATTCCAGGACATGTCGCGCGCTACTGTCGTCGCCGTGGATTCTATTTTAATGAAGTTCAGTATTCTGGCAATATACCTCGGCAATCAGAATGGCATGTGACACCTGATTCACATGACCCCCGCTCACGTCGACCAGACTTCAGCCGACGTCGATCTCCTTCACCCCGTCTTCGGTCTCCTTCCCCCATGCTTCGCCGTTCCAACCACGCCCAGCAGGAAAACTAACAGTCGCAGTTCCTGAGGCAAGAGCTGCGACACCGACGAAATTTCCAAGGCCTCATCTTTCGCCCCCTAACGAGATTGCCGTGTTTGTGGACGGTTTCGCCACAACTGCTTTTGTCGACACAGGTGCCGCTATTTGTATAATCAGTGAAGTGTTATGCCGCAAACTTAACAAAGTGACGACTCCACTGGTTGAAATTTCTTTACGCACAGCGAGTTCGCAACACGTACAACCTTCTGCCACATGCACTGCTCGTGTTGTGATTCAAGGAGTGCTTTACATCGTTGAATTTGTGGTCCTTCCGCATGCGTCTCATGAGATCAGCCTGGGATGGAACTTTTTTTCCGATAATCATGCGGTTGTCGACTGCGCTCGTGCTCAACTCGTTTTGTTTCCATTCAGCACGACATTCATAGATCTCCCTCGCTCACCCAAAAAGGTGATTGTCGCCGCTGACGTCGTCATTTCTGCTTTTTCGGTCGCCGTGGTATCTCTTTTGTGCAACTCCGTTTCCGATTCAACTGCTCTCTTTATGCTGTCACAAGAATGCGCTCGTCGCCGGAACCTTGTCGTCCCGTTTGCCGTCAGAACACTCGCCGATGGCTCCAGTGCCGTGTACGTGTGCAATCCGTTCCCTTGTCCCGCTACCTTATTGCATGGCGACTGTATTGGGAGTCTTGACACTTATGATGACATCTTTCCTTTCGATGGCCGTTCTGATACGACACCGATGTCCGTAGATGCTGTCACAGCTGCCACCGCTCCCTCACTACCTGACAAAGACGTTCTGTTGCGCAGCGTAAACACCGGCCTTACGCAAGACCAGCACAATCAGCTCATTCCACTACTTGACCGTTTCCGCGCCTCCTTCGACCACAGACAACCTCCCTTGGGACGCACGCCAGTAGTCGCTCACCATATCGACACCGGTCATCATACTCCACTTCGCCAGCGCCCCTATCGCGTCTCGCAGGCTGAGCGTGACGTCATCACTCAACACGTCGACGAGATGCTGCAACGTGGTGTTATTCAGCGCTCACACAGTCCTTGGGCTTCGCCAGTGGTCCTCGTGCGAAAAAAGGATGGCTCCATCAGGTTTTGCGTGGATTATCGTCGACTAAACAACATCACACGCAAGGATGTTTATCCTCTGCCACGCATTGATGACGCCTTGGATTGCCTTCAAGGTGCGGAGTTTTTCTCTTGACTGGATCTGCGCTCTGGATATTGGCAAGTGCCAATGGCTGTACCAGACCGTCCAAAAACGGCGTTTGTGACCCCTGACGGCTTATATAAATTTAATGTAATGCCCTTCGGTTTTTGCAATGCGCCTGCGACTTTTGAAAGAATGATGGACAGTGTTCTCAGGGGACTTAAACGGCACATCTGTCTTTGCTATTTAGACGACATAGTTGTATTCTCGGGGAATTTCAAAACTCATCTTTCCTGTCTGCAACAAGTTCTTCAGTACCTTACGGCAGCCGGGTTGCAACTAAACTTCAAGAAATGTGGTTTTGGCGCCCACAAGCTCACAGTTCTCGGCCACGTCGTTTCAAAAGAAGGAATATCGCCAGACCCTGCCAACCTGCGTGCCGTTGCCGAGTACCCCAAGCCTACTACCCTAAAGGAGCTTCGTAGTTTCGTAGGCTTGTGTTCCTATTTTCGGCGTTTCATTCGCAATTTTGCCTCTATAATTGCCCCTCTGACTCAGATTCTCTCCCGTAGCACGCACCTCTCTGGCTGGAATTCCCATTGCGATGACGCATTCACGGCGCTTCGCCAGC
This sequence comes from Rhipicephalus microplus, assembly GCF_043290135.1. Classification (NCBI taxonomy): domain Eukaryota; kingdom Metazoa; phylum Arthropoda; class Arachnida; order Ixodida; family Ixodidae; genus Rhipicephalus; species Rhipicephalus microplus. The sequence goes on from NW_027464588.1 coordinate 22,762,466, forward strand.
TACTCACGTCTCCGCCAGTTCTCCGCCACTTCGATCCCAATGCACCCACTGAAATTCACACGGATGCAAGCGGTGTCGGCCTCGGTGCCATTCTCGCTCAATGCAAGGATGGCTGCGACGAGTAAGTTGTCGCCTATGCCAGCCGTACCCTAACGAAGGCCGAGTCCACCTATTCCGTCACGGAAAAGGAGTGCTTGGCTATCAATTGGCCTATAGGAAAATTTCGCACTTACCTTTACGGACGCCAGTTTGATGTTGTCACAGATCACCATGCCTTATGCTGGTTAGCGTCCATGAAAGATCCTACTGGCCGCCTCGCTCATTGGGCTTTACGCCTTCAGGAATACGATAGCCGTGTTGTTTATCGCTCAGGACGCAGACATTCAGACGCCGATGCACTATCCTGTTCTCCACTGCCTCCTGACCTTGCCTGCTTATCAACTGTCATTTGCGATTCGTCGTCGTTGAGCATCACTGACATGCCATCCGAACAGCGCAAGCATTCTTGGATCAATTCTTTGCTCGACGTCCTCTTTTTAAGACTTACTCTCGTCTTCGTCTAAGATACTACTGGCGCGGCATGTATCGGCACGTTCGCCAGTACGTTCGTTCATGCACCACGTGTCAACTGCGCAAGACGCCTTCTCACAGCACTGCTGGCCCTTTGCGACCCTTAACCTGCCCAGCGAGACCATTTGACCGCCTCGGAATTGATATTTTTGGTCCTCTACCCAACTCTCTTCGAGGCAGCCGGTGGATTATCGTCGCCGTCGATAATTTGACACGCTACGCTGAAACATCTGCGCTGCCTGCTACCACTGCGAAAGACGTTGCGTCCTTTCTTCTTTACCATCTCATTTTGCGACACGGTGCACCTCGTGAAATACTGAGTGACCGTGGACGCGTGTTTCTCTCGAACGCCGTCGACGAGCTGCTCAAGGCATGTCGCACTGTCCATCGGAAATCCTCGGCATACCATCCTCAAGTTAATGGCATGACGGAACGCTTTAACCGTACCCTTGGAGATATGCTTGCCATGTACGCCTCTGACGACCACACTAACTGGGACCAAGTGCTCCCTTTTGTCACGTACGCGTACAACTCTGCGCCACAAACAACCACTGGCTTTTCTCCTTTCTTCCTCCTGTACGGACGTGAGCCATCATGCTCCATGCACGCCATTCTCCCTTACAGGCCTGATGTTTCCGAAGCGACGCCTGTTTCCGAAGCAGCTGCGTATGCCGAAGAGTGTCGTCAACTCGCTCGCTCATTTGCCGCACAAGACCGATAGCGCCAGAAAACTGACCACGATTCATCTGCGTCTACCTTACACTATAACTCAGGAATTCTGGTTTGGCTCTGGGTCCCGTCTACCCTCCTGGTCTTTCCCCGAAGCTTTCGTCGAAATACCATGGCCCCCACCGTGTGGTGCGGCAAACATCTTCTGTCAACTATGAAGTCGAGCCCGTTGATCCACCTTCGGACTAACCCTGCCATGGGCGTGAAACAGTATCACGCCTCAAACCGTGCTTTGACCCCCTCGTCGTGTCCTTTCCCTAGGTCGCCAGGTTGGCTCCTTTCTGCGCGGGGAGTAATTGTACAGAAGCATAGTGGCGCCAGCTCTGTGCCAGCGTGAAAGAAGACGTTGACGTCTGTGTGTGGCTCGTGCTTGCCGGGTTCCTGCCTGTACCACCTTGTTGCGGCTAACGCTTCTGGAGTAATAACCTGTGTTTTTATGCAACCTTGCTCGTTGCAATATATATATATATATATATATATATATATATATATATATATATATATATATATATATATATATATATTGTGGTAAAGCCTTTGAACAGTGGGTCGTCCTCTTCAGTGCCTTCTAGTGGGTCGCCCTTTTCTTAAGAAGAAGAGCAGCTCGTGCAGAGAGTTGATCCCCGCATTGACTGTCGCTGTCGTGAATCATCGCTGAGCGTCCGTTAATAAACCGCTTAACAATTTGGTGGAGGTGCTGAGAGTGCTGTGCCCTTCAAACACCTTCGCTCAGTATTCGATGCCCTTGGAGCTTCGATCCCGTACCGTGCCTCCAACCATGTACCAAGACGCCGCCCAGCAAACGCTTCCTCCTACGTCGACGCCATGTCCCGGTGTCCCCCGCATCCGCGACTCTCCTGTATTCACCGGAGCGGATGGCACCGACGTCGAGGACTGGCTGGCCATGTACGAACGCGTGAGCGTCCCCAACCATTGGGACGAGGCAGGTAAACTCGGCAACCTGTTTTTCTATCTCGTGGGTGTGGCCGGCATGTGGTACAACAACCACGCATCTGATTTCCCGACATGGTCCGCTTTTAAAACCGCTGTCGTCGACGTGTTCGGCCGCCCGGCCTTTCGTAAGCTGCAAGCTGAACAGCGTGTTCGTGAACGAGCCCAGCAGACCGGTGAGTCCTTCACAAGTTATATCGAGGACATCCTTGAATTGTGCAAGAAAGTCGACCTGAACATGTCAGAGGCTGACAAAATCACGCATGTTCTAAAAGGCATCGGCGACGATGCGTTCACCACGCTCCTGGCAAACAACCCCCACACTGTGGCAGAAGTCATGATGTTATGCCAAAGTTACGACGAGCTGCGGCGGCAGCGCTTGATGACCCGTCGCCCGCCACCACGTGATGCTGATTTCTCGGCCTTGTCAGCAGTTCCTGACCACGCAACCTTGCTCGCCGAAATCAAGTCGTTCGTGCGTGAGGAAGTTGCCCGCCAGGTCTCTCTACTGGCTTTTGCTTCCCCACAACAAGCTCAACAGCCATCAAGTACACTTCTACCTCCGCTCCGCTGAGCCTTTCAGCAGGAAATCGCGGAGGTCGTCCCTGAATACCACCAGCCACCTCCTGCATCTGTGCCACTCAGCTACGCCCAAGTTGTTGCCAGGCCGCCCCCACCGATTTCTGTCACTGTTCCCTTAAATTACACCGAAACCGTCGCGAAGCCCCAGGCCTGTGGAGAACCTGTCTCGCCTACATACGCCAGCGTCACCCACGTGCCCAGAGTGCCACCTACCATGCACTCATATCAGCAGCCGGCTCGCCAATCGCGTTCTGCGACATGAATGCGACCAGCAAACCAATGGCGCACTGCTGACAATCGCCCCATCTGCTTTGCTTGCGGTTGCGTCGGTCATGTAGCACGATATTGCAATCGTGTGCAGCAACCGCAGGTCGCCTCCAACTTTCCCAGCCAGTCAAGCCGCTCTTATGACCAACCGCCGCCTATGTCACCGTCGTCCCACCCCGTTCCGTCTACTCATCGTTCACCATCTCCACGACGTCACTCACTGTCGCCGATGCGGCCACGTCCACTCGAGGGCGACCAGGAAAACTAGTCGTCGCAGTCCACGAGGCAAGGGCTGCGACGCTGTCGAACTGCGGAAGCCCTCAGGAAAGCCCGTCGAACGTGATAGACGTGCTTGTAGATGGCGTTCGTGCATCTGCCCTTGTAGATACTGGAGCCGCCGTATCCGTGATGGACGAAAAACTTAGCCGATTACTGCGCAAAGTGACCACGCCGCTTTGCGGGCTCTCCCTCCGTACAGCCAGCGCCCAAAGCATTCACCCTACAGCGATTTGCACAGCCCGCCTTTTGATTCAGGACGTGATGTATGCGGTCGAATTCATCATCATTTCTTCATGCTCTCACGACGTCATTCTAGGATGGTATTTTCCCTCCCGCCACGACGTCGTCATTCATTGCGCACCAGCAGAAATAGAACTCGCGCCATTCTCTTCTTTGACGCCAGCCGACAGTCCATCCACTGCAAGCAGGTTACTCGTCAGAGACGACACTCAAGTGCCTGCAAACTTGTCCGTTGCGGTGTCGCTCTACTGCGCAAGCCTTTCTGGCACCGCTGCACTCCTCTCGCCATCTCATCGTGTTTTCATAAGAAAAAGCTTGCTGGTTCCTTTCGCGACCGTGCAGCTCACTCACGGCAGCACCACTATTTTTGTTGTGAACTCATCTCCGTACAGCGTTACGTTGTGCGAGGAGAATGTCTCGGCAGCGTGGAACCCATCGAAGACGCGCAAGTTATGGATCAACCCGATGACATGCAATGCTCAAGTTCCTGTACGCTTGGTGCTGTTTCGACATCTGCTTCATCATCCGATGATATATTCGGTCCCTGCATACCCGACGACTTTACGCAAGGCCAGCGTTCCCAGCTTTTGGGCCTGTTGGAAGAATTCCGCTCTTCTTTCGATGTCGCTCAACCTTCTCTCGGCCGCACATCCACCGTTACGAGTCGCATCGACACAGGCGCACAGCCACCGCGGCGGCAACGTCCATATCGCGTATCTCCCACAGAACGCCGTGTAATCAACGAGCAAGTCGACGACATGCTTCGCCGCGATGTTATTCGCCCCTCTAGCAGCCCCTGGGCATCTCCTGTCGTTCTCGTCACGAAGAAGGACGGTTCTGTGCGGTTCTATGTGGACTACCGACGCCTCAACAAGATCACTCGTAAGGACTTGTATCCACTACCACGGGTAGATGACGCGATTGACAGCCCGCAAGGAGCAGAATTCTTTTCATCCCTCGATTTGCGTTCAGGGTACTGGCAAGTACCTATGGCTGAGGACGCTCGACCAAAGACCGCTTTTGTCACCCCCGACGACTTGTACGAGTTCAACGTTATGCCGTTTGGGCTGTGCAATGCGCCCGCCACCTTTGAGCGCATAATGGATACAGTTCTGCGTGACCTGAAATGGCACACGTGCCTGTGCTACCTCGATGACGTCGTCGTTTTCGCTCCTGACTTCTCGACGCACCTTCAACGCCTTCGGCATGTTTTAACGCGTCTGAGAAACGCCAGTCTGCAACTGAACCTAAAGAAGTGCCAATTTGCAGCTCGGCAGCTGACAATACTCGGCTACGTTGTGTCCGAGGACGGAATTCTCCCTGATCCAGCCAATATTCGGGCCGTGACCGAGTTCCCCAAGCCGACATCCGTGAAGGAACTGCGCAGTTTCGTAGGACTGTGTTCCTACTTTCGGCGCTTCATTCGAAACTTCGCGACTATCATATTGCCGCTGACGAAGCTTCTCGGAAGTAACGGACCTCTCCATTCGTGGTCATCACAGTGCGACGACGCTTTCAGAACACTTCGTCGTTTGTTGACGTCGCCTCCCATACTCCGCCACTACGACCCTACGGCCCCTACAGAGGTACACACGGATGCCAGTGGTGCCGAAACCCGCAAGCGATGTGGCCTTCTTTCTGCTCCACCAGTTCATTCTGTGACACAGCCCACCCCAGGAACTGCTCAGTGACCGAGGCCGTGTCTTCCTGTCTGAAGTCGTTCAAGCCATTCTCAAAGAGTGCAACGTTGTCCACCGCAAAACTGCTGCTTACCACCCGCAGACGAATGGCCTCGCAGAACGCTTCAACCGTACGCTGGGCGACATGCTCTCCAAGTACGTCGCCGCCGATCACACAAATTGGGATTCCATTCTACCCTTCGTCACCTACGCATATAATACCGCCCCTCAGAGCACTACTGGCTTTTCACCTTCTTTTTTATTATATGGAAGGCACCCGTCACACACCATCGACACGATACTTCCATACAGGCCAGATCCGTCTGAGTGGGCACCTATTTCTGCTACAGCCAAGCTTGCTGAAGAAAGTCGAGAGCTTGCAAAGACCTTTACTGCGCATGATCAAGAGCAGCAAAAAAGCATTCGCGCTGACGCCAGTACTACTGCGCCCACATTCCTCCCTGGAGCGCTCGTCTGGCTCTCGATCCCTACTACTGCAACTGGCCTATCTTCAAAACTATTGCCCAAATACGAAGGCCCCTATCGTGTCGTCAAATGCACTTCCCCAGTCAACTACTTAATTGAACCCATCGAACAATCTTCGGACATGCGTCGTCGAGGACGCGACATTGTTAACGTGGAGCGCCTCAAGGCCTACCATGACCCGCTCATTGTAACCAGCTGTTAGGTCGCCAGGCGGCTTCCTTTTCGTACCCGGGGTAGTTGTGGTAAAGCCTTTGAACAGTGGGTCGTCCTCTTCAGCGCCTTCTAGTGGGTCGCCCTTTTCTTAAGAAGAGCAGCTCGTGCAGAGAGTCGATCCCCGCATTGACTGTCGCTGTCGTGAATCATCGCTGAGCGTCCGCCAATAAACCGCTTAACAATTTATATATATATATATATATATATATATATATATATATATATATATATATATATATATATATATATATATATATATATATATATATATATATATATATATATATATATGGCGAACTGTTTGCATCAAGTAAATGCCTGGCTAAATAAATTTTGACGAACTCAAGCTCCATAACCATACAGACACCGTACAGACATAACCATGCAGACACGTTTTACAAAGAACACCAACATCTTCAAAACTCACTTTGAGAGCTGCAGCTCCTGCAATGCACCTCATGTCTCCCAATACTGCAGATAAAAGCGAAGACTTTCCACTGCCCAGAGAACCAACAATACCCACTATGGAGCCGCTGCTCACGTTGACACTGATATTTTGTATGGCCGGGACAGCCCCACTGCAAATTTTCTTTGTCCAGGCAAAGGAGCAGTTGTGCAAATTGACTTGGCCAGCTGCAAAATAACATTGAAATATTTTCAATGAAAAGAAAAGCCTTCTTATTAAGCCCATAGTAATTGTGTCAGTTCAAGCGAATATGAGCAAATAAATTCAGCGTAGTACAACGAGATCCACTCATCTATTTCTACAAGGACTTCTGCGCATGCGCAGAAGTCATTGTATACAAGTTGACAAAGCCAATAAATTTGTTGTGTTGTGTACAACGAAGCTTATAAAAGTTCATCATTTGAGGAGACAAACCATTTTGTCAGCCATAAGAGAAAATGCCTGAAAACGCAATTTGACGGCATCTCGCCTAAAATCTTGCTTCTCAAACTTTGTTCATCACTCCAAACTACAGAATGATATGAGTCAGTGATCAGCAGTGTGGTTATTGTCAAATTAGACCCTGACAGGGGCTATTTGTTCCAAAGAGGTGTATTCTTTATTTTCTACAGAGATGGCAAGTTAGTCCCACAGGCCTGTAAGGGCTATTTGTAGGCAGCCTATTGGCTTGCGGGATAGAGAGAGTGAAAGTGAATAAAGATCCATGGCTGACCTCAGTAGGTTACCATGCACCGGCCAAGGGGGTTAAGGGAATAACAGATAGAGAAATGATACAGATATGGGAATATAGTAGAGGCAAACAAGTGACCATTCCAGACGAAGGCCTAGGTCTTTCCATAAGGCGTAATTTACGCTTCCTAAAAAACATCAATGATAACAAATTTAACACAACCGGAAGAAAAGAAAAGTACTTATCTTAGCTCAGTAAGATAAGTTTCTTTTACAAAACAAAGCTTGACTGGCAGGTTTAGAATATACGGTCTACTGATAAATCTAGAATACAACGAGAATGCGATAAAATCGCGGAGAGTAACGTAACCAATACTTAACTTTATATTACTGTATGTTAGTGGAAATGTAAAAAAACGTAAAAATTAGGAGTGCCAATAAGACAGCTCTAAATCGGTAAATTATGAGAGCACTTACTGCTAGCTTGTGTACATTGGAGGGTTTTAGTGGCGTCGGCATTCCACTCCTCGTCGGCAAAAAATGACATTAGTCTTCGACAGCTGCGAAAAACCTTAACAAAAGAAACAAATGCAGCTGAGGAGTTTTCGATAAAGTCACTCAACGTATGTGTACTAAATTGTTATCTTTTCTATTTCATTGTTTTAGTGCTGATTTACGGAAGGGATGATTTACATTTTCCACTTCTTCTGTTAGGCCTTACATTTGTGAGCTGTTCCTCTGATGATTTGTTTTAATTGCATGGAATAGTTTTTAAGTTTGTAAGACTGACCAAAATATCAAAGGTCCACTCATGAGGTATGGCAATTTTGAGCTGACAAGTGCGACGCGTAGACATAGGGCGTTTAGGATCACGTCTGCTAAAATTTGCAACGTTATTCCGTAGAATTGGGTCAATTTTCAAACTTAACGCTGCTAGGGCCCCTTTTTTTTTGCGGGCGCGCACCCGGAGAATAAGGGCATGACGTGCGCGTATGCTTGATCCTACGTAGACGGCAATGCAGAGACGTTGGTTCTCTACGCAGACAACTGTGCTTTGACGTTGCGAACAGTGGCACGTGAGAGAGAGAGGTAAGCTTCATTGATTTCCGGCAGATCAAATGGCAAAAGTTTTTTAACATGACATGCGTGGTTTATGTAATTTATAGCTTGAAGAGATTATTGAAACTCTAGAAAAATATTGAGACGCAATAATGGTATGTGCGCGCCTTTTTTTTCATTTCTTACCGTGAATAGCAACGAAATTCGGAGCTAATGTGCCGGCATTTCATTTGTGTTCGTGTCCCCGCGATCATAGAGTTTCCCAAAAATAACTAGAGGGCACCCTGGCGCTGCGATCGTTCAGTGACCATGGGAATGATGGGTAGTACACACATTTGCCTGGACTTCGTACTTGCGGACGGCAAATCGTACTTGCAGCTTTATTTATTGCTGTGCCTCAGTTTTGTTTTGAAAAAAAAAAGAACGAACCCTTTTGAACTTAGTGACTTGATTCAAAATGGTAAGCCTAAAAGAATAAGGTTGTGAAGCACAAACGGTGAGCATTTGCTAATTTATGTTCTTGTGAAAAAACAGCTCCAAGCTACACGAACACACACGGAGCCAGAAGCAGGCCATAAGTACGAAAATTAGAAAGATGTGTGTACTACCCATCATTCCCATGCTCGCTGAAGCGCCGTGTGTTGCAGCTCCCATAGACACTAGCGCCAGAGCTTCCTCTAGTGTATATTGAGAAACTGTATGCTCGTGGTAAGCGCACCGAGGAGACGACAGCCATGGAAGCGTAAGTAAAGCTCCTGCGCGTTCGCACCCTCATTGTGCTCATCGATTCTACGACGTCTAAATTAGCGTTTCGAAGCCATTCTGCAGAAACAGGCAGTAGACCATAATATAACACTGGTAAAAAAATGGGCCCCGTATATGCATGGTAATTTGCAAATGTCGTAGAAAGAGGATAGTCTTCCGTGTGGAGAGACTGAACAAAACATTTATGTGTTGTTCTGTGCAGAAAAAATGGCAGCATATCCCCAGAGTGAATGATGGAGAGCGGGGCGAAGCATTCGTCCATCCATTCGTTCTTGCTTCCGTCCGTCCATGCGTCCGTCTGTGTGACCGTCCATGCGTCCATCCGTCCGTCCGTGCGTGCGTCTGTTCGTGCGTCCGTCCCTGCGTCCGTTCATGCGTCCATCCATGCATCTGTCTGTGTGTCCGTTCGTTCATCTATTCAACACTCCAAGTACCACCATCTTGCATCTTTTCATCATATATTCCCCATATAGAAGCACCGTCATCCAGCGGACATTCCGAGGACTAAACGAGAGCAGCCACAAGCACACTTTCTTACGACTTGCGTGCGAGTCTACCTCCCACTTTTAACCACTTCAAGTTCATGGTATATACTAGTTCACTGTATTCATGGAACTATGGCGCAACGCTCGTTAAACCTTTCTAAAACCAAGGAGGTTATACCCAGCCAGTATAACGTAGCAATCCTTTCTTTTCAGACAGTGAGCAATGTACATGCCAATGTCTGCTAAAGGGGATTGCAGCGTGCCCGTTAACTAAAAGCCGAATGCTCTTGTCTCTCATTCCCCTTTAGCAGCCATTTGCATGTACATTGAGCACTATCTTTTATTGTTTCACAACGCACTGAAGAAATCTCTCACCGGCACCACCTTGGAGGTCAAAATGTGATACTTGTTACACACTACTACTATGGCCACGAGGGACGAACAAGTGCCGCTATAAGGAGCTGCGCGTGTTTCCTCGTTGTCGTCATTAGCGTCTCAGGGCGTCCCTGGGCTGGCGGACGCCCGTATTGGCAAGCCAGCCCCCGAAGAAGGCGCTAGCCTTCGACGTAGTCGTACCCGACGGGACTAGTCCCGAAAACGTCGTTGACGCGACGTCTTCAATAGAAGGAATCGAAGAAGTGTACTGCGTTCAGCACTTTGGAGGCCGGAACTACCAAGTTACCGTCAACAGTGAGGCCGCACTTGCCCAAATCGTAGACGCGTCACACCTGATCATCAGAGGAGAGCACGTCGCCATCGTACCCCTGGGACCCCAAGTGACCCAAGTGATTGTCCTGTTCCTGCCGTGCCGCGTACCCAGCGAAGTCATCGCACAAGCACTCTCTCCCTACGGGAAGGTGCTGCACATCAACAGAGGACTCATGGGATCGCGCCCAACCGTGACCACTGGGACACGATACATCCGCACGGAAATGAAGGCTTCGTCACCGTTGCCCAACTACCTCAAGGTCGTGGGCCTTCTAGTAACCTGTGACTATAAAGGCATCCAGCGAGTGTGCCGTCGATGTGGAGACAGTGGGCGCTTCCGCATGAACTGCACAGCTCCGTTTTGTGGAAGGTGTGGCGTTTATGGCCACGACGGGAAAGGCTGCTCGCTGCCGTGTCGCCGTTGTGGGGACCCGCATGCCGCGCCATCAGGCCATTGTATTCCGAGGCGAAATCTAAAGATTTCCCTCCACTTCAAACAGGAACGCCATCTAAGAACAAGTGCGACGATTCTTCAACGCGAGCTGCGGTAACCGACCACGACCAAGGTGTGTCAGTCGCGACGCTGCACCAGACGCCCACTGCGTCCTCAACGATTCCGGACCTGGTAATCCTTCCAGGTACTGAAAACTTAAGTTCCCCGCGTCCCGTGGCCATTTCTGAGGAATCGCAGGCCAAGCCCTCGTCAGACGAGGCGTCTCGTGAGGAAGGCGTCTCGGATGGAAATATTGCATCTGACGCTCCTCGCGTTGCTGCTCTGTCCAGAATAAGTTCAAGTGTTATCGAGGAGTCTACATCTCCAGATGACGACACCTGCATCTAGGAGGACTCCAACAGCACCACGCGTGAGGCGCCCCTACAAGTTGATGAAGACACCAGCCCCAGTGACATAAGCCAGGACAGTGCAGACGCCTTTGTACCATCCTCGCTGAGGAACCTGGACTCCAAACGCCACCGGATGACTACTCGTGACTTAGAAGCCCCCACCAGAGACAGAAGTCCCCTGCGGACTTCAACGCTAGGGAGCCTACATGAACGGCCGTTTTTAGGGTGATTGATGTCAGCCTTTGACCCACTACATGCCGCCAACGCACCGCCGCCAACGCACCGCCGCCCGCCAAAACACAATGTTGCCAGACAGCAACGCCGCGCTGTCGCCCCATCTTGGTGCCCGCACTGCGTCTACGCCCGGTTGCGTTTAGTTCTCGATGATACGGCGTCGAACGTTGCGGTAGCGTGTCAAACGCTGCCGGTGAAGCCTTAGATGCCTGGATGCTGCGTACCGCACTGCACTAACCACAACAGAAAGGGGGTGCGAATGTTCCGCTTCCCAGCGAGCCCTGGCCGACGACAACTATGGCTGGCTCAAGTGAAGCGAGACGGCTGGGAGCCCACCAGTGCGTCTCGTATTTGCTCTGTGAGTACTGCGTATTTCGTTCACTGTTTTTTCCTGCGGCACACGTATATGTGTTTCGCGGTGTTCGCGATTGAGTAGATAACCGGAGTTGTCGTTGCTGCGTCCACGCATTGCGAGTAGGAAGCCCACAAACCGGACGCGTCCGTGCGTTCGTACGGAGACGCGCTCACTAGTCTGAGCTGTTGCCACGCTTGCGTTCGTGTCAGCGTAACCTCAGTATTATGTAGCAAGTGTTTGTGTGTGGGCTGCGAATTTCTTCGTGCGCTTACTTTGAAAACTGCGTCGCTTACACGACCCTGAGAACCGCCGCTGTCAAAAGCCCAGGTGTTGTGTGTTATTACAAGGGCTGGGCACCGACACCGTACGTAGGTATACGTGCTTGGTCGCCTCCCTACAATAATGCTGAATAGTCCAGCTGAATTAAATTCTAGCTGTTTGTCGCAAATGCATCTGCAGTCAGATGCCAGATGAGTGGCTCCAAATTGGCGGCGCACAGAAAACTATGCTGATTTTGTGGAAGCTGGCAACAGCGTGCCCCGTTGCCCGCTAGTTTTGGCTGAGTTTCTTGAAGGCACCTATTAACATGTCTCCACCCTTAAAACGGCCGTTCATGTAGGCTCCCTATTCAACGCGATCCCGGAAGCCCCGAGCCTCGGGTGGATTGCCTGGCCGGAAAAAATGACTCAGCCACTTGCGGGGCACCGGCTCCCGCACCTGGTAAAGGTACCCCTGCATTTGCGTGATCCTATACTATGTTTTAATTTTCCCCGTGGCTTTTACTCTAAAAGTTTTTACTTTTAACGTTCAAGGTTTCCGCAATCCACAAAAACAAGGCTGAGGTATTAGCTTTTGCGCGTTCAGTGCACTGTGATTTGCTGTTCGTGCAAGAAACAAATTTTTTCAAGCTTTCTGATGTACTCGCTTTTAAGCGCGTGTTCAATATTGATTGTTTCTTTTCGTACGCCAGCACGCGTTCGACTGGCGTCGGAGTCATTAATTTTTAACTGAGGTTTTTTACGTGACCATCATGTTTCCTTCGATGCCTTCGGAAGCGGGCTGGCGTTCGACTGCACCTTTTTTTCGTTAAGAATAAGATTTGTTGCCGTGTATGCCCCAGCGGCACGCGTGAACTCAAACGCGTTCGTCCAATCTCTTGATGCGTTCCTTTTAAATTCCCAACATGTGGTACTTTTAGGGGATTTAAATTGTGTCTTAGACTCACACGCAGACGTTCGAGGTCCGGGTCGCAGTCGGTCAAACTGGAATGCCAGAGAACTCGAACGTCTAGTGCAGCAATTGGCATTAAGTGACATTCATCAAAGCGTGCATGGCAGTAATTATGCCTATACTTGGCGTCGAGCAGCGTCGAGCAGCCGAATTGATCGCGTGTATGCATTCCCCAGTCTCTCATTACCTACGTTCACGACACCGGGGTAATGTCATTGCCACCGACACCAGTGTACATTAGCGACCATCGGTCGGTTATGTTCTCTCTCCACCTGCCAGCGGGGACGCCAACGATTCACAGACCATGGCGTCTCGATTGCCGCGTCCTTCAGGACTCTCAGGCTACGGAAAAATGGTACCGAGCGTTACACGAAATCGCTCATTGGGGCGGATGTAGCTGATTGGGATCGCCTCAAAGAACAGTGGCGCCATCATTGCCGTGCGCCGGGCAGAGGACTTTGCACCTGTATGCCGAAAGATGCGTTATTGTTAATCCAGAAGGTACGCATTGGCAATCCAGATCCCAGTCCTTCCACTGTAATGCGGGCATAGCAAGAGGAGCTCGTTGAGTGGTACCAACGTATTATGCGCACTTCTTCACACTCGGCTGCAGCTTGGCGCTGTAGACGTGCACCGTGTGTGCACCCTTAGGTACTAAGATGTGCACGCAGAGCTCTGCTTCGTCCACCAGGCTCGCCTGCCCACTCGCTGGACTCTCCCGCCCCAGCTGCTGCGGGCACGCGCGACTTTCAGGAATTCACTCAACACTTTAAGTCAATAGCTCAATCTGGTGCTACTGTCTGTTACCCAGGATCCGTTTCTTCGCATGCTCTGCTAAAAAATTTACCTCATGATTTCAACATGTCAAATGACATCCTGCTATCACCGCCATCCGATGACGAAATCAAGGGCGCATTAGACGCAATGGAAAAGGGATCGGCCCCAGGGCCTAACAGACTCCCTGTAGAGTTTTATGTACAGTTCTGGCCTATCATTGGTCCAACTATGTCACACATCATTCGCAAGTGTTTCCAAGATATTACACTTCCAACCTCTTTCCACAAAGGCCGTATAACACTAGTTCCCAAGAAAGACCCAATGTTCACGCGACCAGAAGATTGGCGCCCTATCATCCTGCTCAATGTAGATTACAAGCTCTTGGCCAACATTTTGGTGCGCTGAATCAGTCCATCTCTTGCAACATTAATCGCTCCCCACCAGGTTTGTTCTGTTCCGGGCCGAGAAATACACACCCATACGTGGTTAACGCGTGATGTCATTCAATACACCACTAGCCGATGTGCGCAAGGACTGTTGGTTTCATTAGATCAAGAGAAAGCTTTTCATTTCATAGAACATGGCTATATACTAAATGTTTTACGTGCATACCGATTCCCGGATAAGTTCATTGACCTCATCCACGCAATGTACACTAATTCAGAAAGTTTCTTCACTTAGATTTCCGTGAGGGTCACGCATTTAGAGTCACTCGTGGGGTCCGTCAAGGGTGTCCCCTCTCCCCAGTGTTATTTATCCTTGCATTAGAACCCTTCTTAGGGGCCGTTGAACCTCACCCGCACATTCGTGGCTTACCTCTACCCGGTAACACTCAAGTAAAGGTCACTGCATATGCAGATGATATTACTCTACATGTACATAATGAACAGTCGCTGCAGCATGCTCTTGATACATTCCATGATTTCGGTATTATCTCCGGTGCAAGGTTAAACTTTTCTAAAAGGAAGTAGTTTTTCATTGGCAGCACCAGCGGTCGTATCAACATCACGTCGCCTTTACAGTGGTCTCCTGAGATTTATATACTCGGAGTTACTTTCACTGCATTTGGTATACAGGATAGCATCTGGTCATCCGTTGTACAAACTCTTCTAAGTGATATCAAAGCAGCCAGGTACTTCAAATTTCCCCTCTTGTAACGCCGATACTTAACTCAAACGGTGTACCTAGGAAAATTTTGGTACCTTTGCCATTCTGTTAAACCACCGCTCCACGTCTGCAGGAAAGTGCAAAGCTGCATCTGTTAATTTTTTTGATCTGGTGGCACAAGATTGTTATCGCGTCCAGCGTTAGCTCAACCGCGAGATCAAGGCGGTTTTGCATTCCTTGACGTTTCCGTCAGAGCTTCTACATTGTGCCTCCACACTCTATTGCGAATACTGAGCAACGATGGCATGCCCGTACAGACACTGGCTCGCTACTATCTGGGGCCATCACTACGTGTCTTCTTGCCCGATAGACAAATAAACAAAGGTCCTCAATCAACTGAATTATCATCTTTGTATCGAGCCCTTCTGGCATTTCACCGACGTTTGGAAGCTACGTGCCCAGAGATAGAGGTGGCCGATCCTAAGTGGTGGACACAATGGTTGCCCTTCTATGGCTCTTGGTGCCCCAGCATCATCAATCTGTAATGAACCGCGCTTGGAAACCAATCACTGCCGCAGTGTTGCCAGGGCATCTCAGAGACTTTGTCTGGAGGTTGGGCTGGTGCTGGCTCTCCACGCGAGATCGGTTGCAGTGATGGCAGGTGGTTCGCACTTCCACTTGCCCCAACTGTGTCATGGTAGAGACCAATCGACATGCGACGTTTGAATGTGTGGTTTCCCGCCTTTTTTGGCGTGCGGTTAATGCTGGTTTTTGGGGACAGGGTGTGCGAACTTTCGTGTCCAACGGCCGATTTCCGCGTAGCCGCTTCTCCGCTCTGGTAATAGTTGTGGGGTTGTTCAGCCTTTGGAGAAACCGATGTGAGGCCATAGCTGCCAATTGCCGCCGGCGTGCCTTGTGGCCGATACTAGAAGAATGAGACGAGAGATCGCGTTCCTCTCCGAGGAGCTTTTCTTCCTCGGGAAGCAAGAGTTTCTGCGGCATTGGTCGTGCCCTTTCGTCAAGGTGGAACACGAAAGGATACAACTCATTTTTCGACCGACTTGGTGCTAAGCAGCGCCCGTTGAGTTGTTTTATATGATTTAATTTGTTACATATCATGTTTTATTGCATATATTGTATCGTTATACCATTGTATCATGATATCGCATTGAATTCTTGTGTACATAGATGCCAACATTGTCATGTATGTTAGAGCAAATGTTTTCACTGTAACGTAGTGATGTTAGTCGTGAAATATAGATGTGCCGAAGTGTATGTGCCCTGTTACTGGAATGGTATGAAGACTTTGTGTTCTGTACATGCTGTAAATAATTTTTTTCTAAACACAAAAGATACAAATGCAGCTGAGGAGTTTTCGATAAAGCCACTCAACGAATGTGTACTAAACTAGTCTTTTCTATTTCATTGTTTTAGTGTTGATTTAAGGAAGGGATGTTTTACATTTTCCACTTCTTTTGTTAGGCCTTACTTACGTGAGCTGTTCCTCTGATGATTTGTTTTAATTGCATGGAATAGTTTTTAAGTTTGTTAGACTGACCATAATATCAAAGGTCCACTCATCAGGTTTGGCAATTCTGAGCTGACAAGTGCGACGCGTAGACATGGGGCGTTCAGGATCACGTCTGGCAATTTTGCAACGCTATTCCGCAGAAATGGGTCAAATTTCAAACGTAACGCTGCTATAGGGCGCCCTTTCTTTTGCGGGCGCGCACCCAGAGAATAAGGGCATGACGTGCGCGTATGCATGATCCTACGTAGACGGCAATGCAGTGACGTTGGTTCTCTACGCAGACAACTGTGCTTTGACGTTGCGAACAGTGGCACGTGAGAGAGAGAGGTAAGCTTCATTGATTTCCGGCAGATGAAATGGCAAAAATAATTCAACACAACATGCGTGGTTTATGTAATTTGTAACTTGAAGAGATTATGGAAACTCTAGAAAAATATTGAGACGCACTAATGGTATGTGCGCGTGTTTTTTTCTATTTATTTTACCGTGAATAGCAACGAGATTCGGGGCTAATGTGCCGGCGTTTCATTTGTGTTCGTGTCCCCGCGGTCATAGAGTTTTCTAAAATTAACTAGAGGGCACCCTGGCGCTGCGATCGTTCAGCGACCATGGGAATGATGGGTAGTACACACATTTGCCTAGTCTTCGTACTTGCGGGCGGCGATTAGTACTTGCGGCTTCATTTATTGCTGTGTCTCAGTTTTGTTTTCAAAAAAAAAGAACGAACCCTTTTGAACTTAGTGACTTGATTCAAAATGGTAAGCCTAAAATAATAAGGTTGTGAAGCGCAAACGGTAATCATTTGCTAATTTATGTTTTCGTGAAAAAACAGCTCCAAGCCACACGAACACACAGGGAGCCAGAAGCAGGCCACGAGTACGAACATTAGACAAATGTCTGTACTACCCATCATTCCCATGCTCGCTGAAGCGCCGTGTGTTGCAGCTCCCATAGACACCAGCGCCAGAGTTCAACTCTATGCCCGTGGTAAGCGCATCGAGCAGACGACAGCCATGGAAGCGTAAGTAAAGCTCCTACGCGTTCGCGCACTCATTGTTCTCATCGATTCTACGACGTCTAAACTAGCGTTTCCAAGCCATCCTGCAGAAACAGGCAGTAGAACATAATATAACGCTGCTAAAAAAACGGGCCCCATATCTGCGCGTTAATCTGCAAATGTCGTAGAAAGACGACAGTCTTGCGTGTGGAGAGAGTGAACAAAACATCAATTTGATGTTCTGTGCAGAAAAATTGGCAGCATATCCACGGAGTGAATGATGGAGAGCGGGGTGAAGCATTCGTCCGTCCATTCGTTCTTGCTTCCGTCCGTTCATGCGTCCATGCGTTCACCATCCGTTCACCATCCATGCGTCCATACGCCCGTCCGTGCGTGCGTCTGTTCGTGCGTCCGTCCCTGCGTTCGTCCATGTATCCGCCCCTGCGTCCGTTCATGCGTCCATCCATGCCTCTGTCTGTGTGTCCGTTCGTTCATCTATTCAACACTCCAAGTACCGCCATCTTGCATCTTTTCATCATATATTCCCCATATAGAAGAACCGCCATCCAGCGGACATTATAAGGACTAAACGAGAGCTGGCACAAGCACACTTTCTTACGACTTGCGCTGCGAGTCTACCTCCCACCTTTAACCACTTCGAGTTCATGGTATATACTAGTTCACTGTATTCATGGAACTATGACGCAACGCTCGCTAAACCTTTCTAAAACCTAGGAGGTTACACCCAGCGAGTATAACGTAGCAACCCTTTCTTGTCAGATAGTGCTCAATGTACATGCCAGTGGCTGCTATTGGGGATTGCAGCGTGCGCGTTAACTAAAAGCCGAATGCTCCCGTCTCTAATTACCCTTTAGCAGCCATTGGCATGTACATTGAGCACTATATTTTACTGTTTAACAACGCACAGAAGAAATCTCTCGCCGGCAGCACCTCTGAGGTCAAAATGTGATACTTGTTACACACTACTACTACGGCCACGAGGGGCAAACGGGTGCCGCTGTAAGGAGCTTCGTCCCTAAAGCAGCACTCGCGTGCTTGGGGGTTGGTTGGGCTTGTTCGACCTCTTAGTCGGATGCCGGAGAGAGTAGGGAAGACACTTGTTTTTCGAAGGCTACGCGGTGGAGCCACCTCCTCTCATCCTCGTTTCGCGCCACTTCAAAAAAAGAAAAAGTTTTCTCAGATCGTAAGAAAATGATTGAAACCAACAATCGTGGCAAAATGCTCCTCATTGGATACACGACTTCCTTGTTGTAAATAAAATTTTTGTGGGGCCTGGTGAGTGGTCCTTTAATAACCACGATAGATTTGGAACGCTAATTTCCTTCAATGTCATTTCGCTGAAGCCTGCTTTTTGACTCTGTTACCGGTCCCGCCACGGTTGTCTAGTGCCTAAGGTACTCGGCTGCTGACACGCAGGTCACGGAATCGAATCCCAGCTGCGGCGGCTGCACTTTTGATGGAAGCGAAAATGCTGTAGGGCCATGTGCTCAGATTTGGGTGCACGTTAAAGAACCCCAGGTGGTTGAAATTTCCGGAGCCCTCTACTATGGCTGTCTCATAATCATATGGCAGTTTTAGGACGTTAAACACCACGTATCAATCAGTGAATCTGTTAACGCTGTTCATTTCTTTGGGGCATATCGAGAAATAATTTCCGATCTTTATAGAGACAAACGCTTACAGTGTCTCAGACTTTTGACAATCTTGCATCCAATTTTTATGAATGTATGTATAACATTATTCTAACAAACCCTTACGACATTGAACGTCATTTAGTGTCACGCATTTGGGTTAGTAAATAATTATACCAAATGAATATACTCACTTCTTTCAGCATTGTGTTCCGTTTACAGGTTCCGTCAAACTGCCCAGGCTAAATATTTTACCATATTTGGCTGACTACTGCATTGTTTAATAAAGCGGTGAAGAGTAATTTTTTGAGATTCCACAGATGCAGTGGTGCATTCTGCGTCTACGTCAATTTATATTTGCGTTATAATTAGTAAAGCACAGTAAAAAAACAGCCGTTATCATCATTTATGACTTCATTGGCCTAACTGCCTTCCGAATCTAATTGGTTGCGTCTCCCAAAGAAACAAGCCCCTCAGAAAAGTGCCATGGCTGCGTTTCTTTCTTTTTTTTATTGCATAGGTCTCAGACCTGCGATTTACCTGAAGGTTTATTTGAACGGCGATGTTATTTTATTTGCTCTCTGTAGTTAAAGTTTCAAGAGATAGCTATATATTCTACACCCACATTATCCAGCAATATTGGGCTTATTGAGATTTTATAAGCTTGAAAGAGCGAGTAGTTTCTCTGCGTAGACAGTTGATTTGCAGATCACGTTGCTGTCACACAAGTGTTCGACCTTTCTTGAAAATATTGGTCCTGATGATTGTCTTGCTAAATCGTGCAATGAGAGTTGGTACCACAGTGGTGTGCTTCGCTGTGTTCTTATTACGGAAATGAATTTCTAGACTTGTATCACACAACAACTGTGATGCATGTTGGGTTCAGGAGCATGTAGTTAGCGCATATTATGTACGTTGTCTACCTACGCATTGCGCTGCGAACTTCAGTTGTTGTCGATATACTAAAGCCGTAATTTTAGGTTAGCATCGAGAATCCTAATGTGAGGCGGTGGCTGTGATCAATGGTTGTTTTAAACATTTATTTTAGACACACGACGCTATATTAACGAAACTCACCGGGCTCTTTAGCCTAACAGCGTGGGTCAGCGTAGATGTGAATACGTCCATGAGTGACAGTGTGTACATACATGAGTATATGGTAGCTGGGCTGTATATTTTCTCCGGGTTTATGAATGTAACGGTGGCAAATGCCAGAATAGTCATCTGTAAATAATAAGATATCATTCAAACTACACAGAAACACTCGCTAGAGCGCTAAAATGCATTTCAAAGCAGAAAAACTGGCTTTTAGGAAAACATATGCCCCATATATTTAAGGTGTTTTTAATTAGTTTGGCGCCACCTCTCTATTTCTCTCTTTAGTTCCTCATTGCCCTATCCCCACGTGTAGAGTAGCGAACTGGGCTTAGTCTTGTTAACCTCCCTATTTTTCTTATATTGTCTCTCTCTCTAATCAGTGTTGCGCATTAACGTAAATTTCTGTAGATCGTATTTTTTCCAATGAGTTGTTCACAGGTCAATATATCATATTTGGGCATAGGACCACAGTTACAGCTCGGCAAACTCATTGGTATACCCTCTCAGACTCACTAAGACTCACCCCTCTATTCAAGAACGCCCCTTCATCCAACGCTCCACCTTTACTTCAGGAATCTGATGGGAGCGCCATCTCTAGGCTGGGAAAGTCACAGCATATCAGTGATAATGTACCACTATTCTTGAGTAACGCAGCGTCATTTTCAGCTGAGCAGCAGAGCACTGCACAAATTTGTCAAGTGAAGGGTGAAAGTCGAGTCGAGGAGCGTTTGTGAATACGGGGGTGAGACTCAGATCAGGTACTGAATTTGAGATCGAGGGAGTCTGGTTGAGAAAAATTTTGGCGAGTCTGAGTCCGAGCGCGATGGAGGTAGATATTGTTGAGTCTGCGTTCGAGTGAGACTTATTCGCAAAGTGTATGTCCTAAATGATTCTTGGTGGGTTGCATCTTTATTTGCCGACCTATGTCGCACAGAACAGGTTCCTTGAGCATGAAACTCTGGCTCAGTAATTACACAAGTAAAATCATACGTTCTTTGAACTTGGCAATCATTTTTTGGCGTTAGCTTTGTAGAAGTACTGCTTCGCCAACAATTCTGCCTTATTTTTTTTCGTCTTATATAGTGAAGTGCACTATATTAGGCGAACGCTCAATTTCTTTGGCAATACTTGGTTCAGTGATTCGTGCCATGGTAACTAAAGTACTCAAGGATGTGCATCAGATCACATAATAACATACCGTAAATATTTGGCCTATTGCAGAAACAGAATCATTCGCAGTATTTAGTTTAGACGTCAAAAAGGAGCCGAAAAATGAATGTCAATAAAGCAGGTGGGCTTGTTCTTGCCTACGCTAATTTGAGAATTCTTGCACTGCACCCTGCGCACAGGCAGTTCAGTTTAATTAAAGTAAGGATACACCATAACGATGTAGCCCCACAGATTCACTGACACTGTTTCACAATATTTCAAAATAACATAGCATATTGTCCTCAAAACAGCGCTGTGTCCGCATGTGTCTGAAATGCTCTATTCAATTTAACGCGTGTATGCTGTAGTGGCACTTTGGTTGCAGTCTCTCTTGGTAATATTTGTCTTATATTGGAACTGAAATATGTAAAACCGTGTTGTAAGGTAACACAACATATGCTAACCACCATTTCGCTGCTTTTATATAAATAATTGGCAAAACATAGGAGCGAACGAGTTCACTGCTTAGAAGAACCATGTGCTCCGACGAAACGACACAAGCTATGATATAGGAGTCAAAATACGCACGCTATTGCAGCTGAAGTAGCTAGACACCAACCGTTCTTGCAAATGTGCCCGAGCTATCTTGTTCTGTGAGCTACTAAGTGCATCAACGTAGTTACGAGTGTAAGTCATTGTGAATCAGAAATCATCTGAATGGTCTTTTTGCCGCACGCCTGCTAAAAACATGCATTGCTTTGTGGTATGATATCAGGCTCCCACGCATAGAGAAAAGCTCCACGGCTACAGTTATGTGGGTGCTCTCTTTTTATCCCATCAACAATGCCTGGGGCATTGATGGCGAGGAAAAGAGCGCCACTAAAAGTATCTTTAGGATTTATCTCATAGCATCTAACCCTGAAAAATCACGTTTCCTTCGTCAGTTATATCTCGCAGGTCACGCAGTTATTCCGCGTACGCTGTTCATGTTGCTAAAAAATTGGCTATTTAACTACGCAGTATTTCTTTTGGTGTATGAGTTGTCTATTAAAACTAAAAATGGGCCCGAAATACCCTTGCCACAAGCCACCTTCTTACCACAGACGTAGACGTACTGATGACTGTCTCCAGAAGGCTGTCCACTACGTTGATGCGGTAGGCTTGGTCTATCTCCTTCAGCCGGAGGTGAAGAAGCTTACTTCTAAACACGTCTTCTAGAGCCGACATCTTCACCATTCGAAGTACTGACAGAAAATCACTTAGCTTCTTCAGCCGCTCGTCTCGATACCTGTAAAGTTTATTCTGCAGCATACGATGAAATTGAAAAAAAGAAATGAGAAAGTGAATAAGTAGAAGCCATGATTTTTTAGGTTAGTAAAAAGCTCAGCCCGCCGACTATACACCACGAGTGTTGTGCACATAAACGGCACACTGGAGATTTAAGATGTCGTACACTGTGCGAAAGTTTGCGCCACTGCCTTCGTTGTATATATACAATATCATTATCCCTTTGTGTGTAAGAATATCAATTATTCACATAAAAGTGATTGACAATCCTGTGTTTCTCTAGAATAGGTATTATACTGTGATTATGCCTGATTGCGTAACCTTGTGTTAGTACGTGCATATATACAAAAATATGCGTCACACTCTTTTACTGTTACAGAAAATGTCTGTGGAATTCCTGGCAACATGCCTCTCAATTTAAAGCTTGCCCAATAGAAAAGAAAATGAAATCTTTGTATTCTGCTGTTGATGCACCTGAATATTAGAAAAAAAGGCCAGACCTCTGCAGAAGGTGCAGCATAGTCTCAGCGAAAGCTAGAAGAGTGGCCTTTCAGAGCCTTTCAAAAGACTGATTGGGTAACTAATGCAAGCACACTTGCTTGATATCCACCACAACATTATTAATAAATCGGTTCAGGTGGTAGGCTGGCGTTCGCTATGCCATTTTTCGTCATTATTCTGATAAGCGTGGTATCCGCTAAACATTTGCAAGGAATTTTGTGCCAACGGTTCGTGCAGTGGCTGACGACGATGAGAAATTATGACTGAAGTGAGATACAGTTAATGACGGAACAAGAGCAAGCTTTTGTAATGGGTTCGAGCATTGGACGACCCACTCGTTACGCTGTTTGCATTATGCGACGACTGCTTGTTGTTTCGCTGTTTTAAAACGCTTTATAAGTCGTACTAACGCGATTGCTTTACCGACATCAAGCCTGCCTAAAGCAAGTTTGCCGACAAGTCCCAAGCACCAATGTAGCTCAGTGGTAAGCCACTGCATTCGCTGGCACCCAGCGTACCCGAGTTCCAGCCCCACTGGGTCATTGGTGCTAGGTCTTTTTTTCAAATTTCGCGCGACGCCGGTGATGGCGGTGGCGGTGGCGGACAACCGCGCGTGACCCGAGTTGTGCTCTTATAACAACGTTCGCTGTGAAAACTATTTCACACCTGCGTAGCGTGTTCACTGCTTTAGTTGGGGCAGCAGTTTGCTTAGCACACGTCCTCAGCGGTTTAAGGACGGCTACTGCAAGTCAATAAAGTTGACGTGGACGCGGTGGCTGTGTCCTTGCTGCTGCTGATATCCTTATCGTTTTGAGATATGCAGACACTCTGCGAAACATTTCTGGCCGAATGAAAGAAAAAAATAAAACGTCTTCTTCGTAATTACGTTTTACGAATCGTCAACCACGCTCGCTGATGGAATTCCGCGCATCAAAGTTGGCTAAGGTATTATCTTCCGAAAATTTATAGCACTAGAAGTTTTACAGCGAAAGCTGATATGAGGTCACAACTCGGGTCACGCGCAGTTGTCTGCCGCCGTTGCCACCGGTGTCCGTAACCACGTCAAACAAAATTAGAAAAAAAATGCGCCAAAGACGCATTGGGGCTCAACCCGTGTCCCCTGGGTGCCAGCCCAATATTCTGCTACTGCGCTACACCGGTGCCTGTGACTTGTTGTCAAACTTGTCTTAGGCAGGCTTGATGTCGGGAAAGTAATCGCGTTAATACTACTTATAAAGTGTTTTAAAACAGCGAAAAAACAACCAGTTATCGCACAATTCGAATAGCGCAACGAGTGGGCCGTCTAATGCCCCGACCCATCACAAAAGCTTGGCTGTGTTCCAATTCTTAGACAGCATATAGACATTCTACGAACCACGCTTATAAGACAGCATCGAGCCCATGCTGTCCGAGAAATGGAGCACAATTAAACAGCTTTTACGCGACGATGTACTACCTCACGTCGAGAACAAAAAGCTAAAATAAACAAACGTTACAGTTCTAATTTCTGGCTTATTTTGTGTTTAATTAAAAAAATAAACGTTACTCACATTGAGCGTCTGGGAAAGAGTCTGCTTGTGTGGAGAAGATTAATCCGGGGAGATTTGATCGATTTGAGTGATTCGCTGAGCCGGCATTTTGTTTAGACAGCAAAGTAGCCTGCATGGTGATTGTCTACGATGCGGTCTTCTCGGAGCTGTCTGTGTTGCCGGCTATGTGAGAATTGGAATAGGACTTAAGATGGCCGCCGTCGATTTAGCTGTCTATTAAGCCGTCTACGGTGAGTATTGGAACACACCACTTGTTCTTGTTTTCCTCTTAACGATGGCGCATACCCACTTCAGTCATACTTTCTCATCATCGTCAGCCACTGCATGAACAATCGGCACAAAATTCTTTGGAAGTGTTTAGCGGATACCACGCTTCCCAGAACAATGATGAAAAATAGCATAGCGAATGACGGCCTACTACTCTCAAAATTTAGTTATAATGCCCTAGTGGGTGTCAAGAAAGCGTGCTTGCAGTATTTACCTAATGAGTGTTTCAAAAATGCTCTGAATGGCCGCTTTTCTAGCTTTCGCTGTGACTATACTCCGCCTTCCACGCAGGCCTGGCATTTTTTTTTTGTGAATACGAAGTTAAATTTGTCGGCTCGTTAATGTGTACTTTGGCAGCCTTTACTTTAAACTCCTTCACTTGTCTTGTAAGTTCGGAAGCACTTTGAATTACATTTTAAAAGAAGTCCATTGCAAATAAGAGCAGTGGCAGACTTCGCGCTGCTATGAAAAACACTACGACATAGAGATAAATGTGGCTGGGCTGCGAATGATGATTGTCGCAACAGCCCTCTAAGCGTGTCGGATATGTTTGAGCACGAACCCATTTGGCAATTCACATAACGTGAAACCTCATTGATTGCCATATGTAGGCACCACTGCAGCTTGTGCATCTACATAGCTGCAAAGCTCCCTTCATCATGGGCCAGAATGCCACTTTTTATGCTACGCGTGAGTGCCTACTCATGAAAATATACTGTGTCACAGTCATGTTTGATGATGGTTAGTGGTGCTTTAATGGTGATTTGTGGTGATTTTTAAAGGTTGACCAACTATAATGCGCTCATCAAATAAATGTGCGTGCCGCACGGCTTAGAAAGCAAGGTGTGTCTACGCAGCTGCCAAACGACGTGGGTATTTTTCTTGCCTCTTATAAATAGCAGCTGTGCTTGAGCAGGAGTTGGGACTGAATTCTCTATCACGACTTCAATTCACTAACTGTATTCTTTCAATCTATCTGGTGGGCTTTTCATTTTAGCGTCGTTCATAAATATTGAAGTTGCTCCTGATTTTGTCTAAGAGACAGTGAATATGTGCAAGCAGTACATTCACACTGGTCACATAAAAAATCACAGCATATCTACAGATGAAATGATGATTTGGGCGAAGCGTCTGTCTGTCTGTCTTTCTGTCTGTCTGTCTGTCTGTCTGTCTGTCTGTCTGTCTGTCTGTCTGTCTGTCTGTCTGTCTGTCTGTCTGTCTGTCTGTCTGTCTGTCTGTCCGTCTGTCCGTCCGTCCGCCCGCCCGTCCGTCCGTCCGTCCGTCCGTCCGTCCGTCCAACCGCTTCTTTTACACTAGAGTGTGCATCATACAACTAGGCGCTCACGTACCACGACAGGTATACAAGTGATGAAGAGACTCAAGCCTTTAGGAGCTTCGTCTCTAAAACGGTATACAATCATACTACTAGGCGCTCACGTACCACGAGAGATATACAAGTGATGAAGAGACCAAAGGCTTTAGGAGCTTCGTCTCTAAAACGGTATACAAACTACTCACGTAGTACTTGTGAAGCAGTGGTTCCAGAGAGAACGAGGCTCTTGCGATGACAAGGAGCCAGAGAAGACAAGCGAACATTGGTACACTTCCTATGTGTGTACCCAGCAAACCCAGTGCAATGGGCACGCACACGAAGCCCATGAAAGTGTTTGGAAGGAAAGAAAACGACAATGCCACAAGCCAGCAGTCAGCAGCTAATAAAGAGGTCACATGGCCTGCAGAATTTTTGGCAAGCGCAGTGGATGACAGGCACGTAACCTGCACACGAGAGAAATATGACCCAGCCGACAATTAGTCTTGATTGCAATCAGCATTTGTTAGTGGAGGAACTATCTAGAGGTTTAGTGCAATCGTGTTAAGTATTTCAGTTGCATATACAATCGGTATATGCTATAATATTGAAGCGTAAAATAGGCTGTGTATAATTCCTGACATCTCAGTTATTGTTTTCACGCTCTCATGTCGTGCCATATCAACGTTGACATATATGCAGAATCCAAAATGATCAGAAGCGCATCAAGACAATGAAATGTGGGATAGTAGTGCACAATAAAGAACACTAGATGGTCAAACTTTCTGGAGTCGTCCACTACAACGTCACAATCATACCGTGGTTTCAAGACGTATGATTCCCGATATTACTTTGTTATCAAATTAATATGAAGATTCGTATGTTTGTATCTTCAATTTATTTTCGTCATGTTTACAGGCACGTCAAGAAGCACCATTTTTGTCACATATCAATTAGAGAAACCACTCTCAAGCGCACCGTGAGCGTAAAAAATATAGATCCTGCTGTTAATGACATGAATTTTATGATTTTTGCGTTACAACCCGTCGGTTTTGTCGGTCCCACAGTCACGTAATGAAATACAAGTTTTGGTATATATCAATGCAGTGAAATGGCCAAGAAAACACTATGTGCGTGACATGCAAATAGTGGTGTTCATGACATAAATGCCACAATTTGCACGTGTCGGCCAGTCAGTTACGGTCGTCGTAGTTGCGTCATGCAATACCATTTTAGGTACATATAAAATTAATTGCAGCCGTCATAGCACCAAGACAATGACATGAAATTGGTACTTCTCATGACGTGCATGTAATTATTTTTGTGGTACCACCAGCCTTTTATGTTTGTCGTACGCTCTTGTCATACTAGGCTGGTAAACATCTCCTTTGAAAAATCACAACGAGAGCATGATGTCCTAGGCGTCTAGGGATATGCATAGATAAGCTCGAAGGGACACAACATGCATCAGAATCACTTCACATTTAAGACGCGATTAAACAAGGATATTGCCAAGTAGCATACCCAAAATCAATTTGTGTGGATCGAACATCGCTTGTCATGACAATGAAGAGTGGATAATTTTGTTTAATTTTCTCTCAAGAGTACATTAAAAAACTGGCTTAAATTGTGTAATGCTCAAATGAATAATTTCTAGTAAAATAATGCCATCTATGAACATCTAAAAGACCCTTTAATATGGTCCATTTACATATTGATTTAGAATTCACTAAAATATATTAGAACACAGGTCGCAATATTCTGAGTTTGGAGGGCAAAGTTTCATTTAGGCAACTTGACGGGCACCACCCGGATATATCAGCGGTGGGGCGAACGTTGAAAGCGAACACACACAAAAAAACTCGGCAAAATTATGTGTGCAGAATGGTACATAAACAGTGCTCCTTTTCCGCACACACTTGAAAACGTTGCAATTTGTTAACATTGATCACAAACAAAAAAGGTGCATTGCGACTTATGGTCCTGAACAACCCTCTCAGTCAACTCACAAATATCTGCTGCATGGTTGCTGACTGCTGACCGACATGCCCGCGAAGTCGTAGACGCGTTTATCGGTCAAGTTAGTGGAAGAGAGCCCAGTTACGACTTAGCATCGGGGGCCACATAACTGAGCCTTGTGGTCCGCGGATGGTATGTGGTCGGTTCCTGTACTAAACCAACACTTAGAATTTCGCACAACTTATATATACGTATTTATTTCTGTTGTAGATGAACAAGACACTGACACTTTACCCGTTCATGAGGGGGGGGGGGGGGGGCTGTTCGTTCATTTGTTTGTTTGTTTGTTGCCTGTACGTACTGGCACAGAACCACTCTGGTGATCGGTCATGAAATCGAGTAGCAGCCTATATGTGATACACTGGTTGAGAGCCTATCGTTAAAACAACAAGAATAATGAAACAATAAAAAATAATAAAATGAAACTTAAGAATAAACTAAAAAAATTAAAATGAAGATGAATCAATAAGAGTAAAGGTGAGCTAGAATTATATTTGAAGACTAAATTCTGAGTATACCAGACAGTTGACTTTATCTCACCCGGTAAAAATCGAATGAATGTGCGACTTTCAATCACATTATCACAAGTATTCGTCAAAAATATATTTAGGCAGGTATTTTAATGAGATGCGCTTAGATTCTTGAATAAAACTGCATACAGCATCGAATACGTTTCTGTGGAAACGTCTCAAACTAGAGGCACCGAAACTAAGAACATTATCGGCAGGTAAATTTAAGCCTAGTGTGGAAAACGGAACTAAATGTCCTTTCCCAATTGTGAATAGTTTTTACATGATATAAAATAATGCTCTATTGTTTCTTCGCAGATTGGGCACTAGGGAGATATCGTCAAAGCAGCTCTGTGTAAATAAATGTTTAATGAAGAGGAATGACATCAACATGTGGTTAAGATAACTTCTAACATTTTAGATTTACTCTACTGAGGTTTCCAGAGATATGTTAGGCGCTGACAGTCCATTCATTTTGTATTATTTTCATCATATCCGTGTAAATAGCCAATTCTTTATATCCTATTGACACTGTGTGTTCTATTTCTGGTAGTACTGATATCAGAGGACCATCAAGTGAAGCTCGATCGAGCTAATGAATCGGCCGTTTCATCCGACTGTATGCCACAGTGGCCTGGGATCTTAATGTGTGCAATGTCACTAGGGCTCTTAATTGTTCTGAAGGTGTGAGAGCAGTACACCCCGAAAGTGAATCAGTAATGATCATTGCACTGTCTTCGTTTGAAGGCAGTTTTCGGAGCGCCAAAATAATAGCCAGGAGTTCAACTTCGAAAAACGGTGTGAAGTCCGGCAGTCTTACTGAGAAGGACCAACGAATGTAAGCAGAGGCAGTGCCTACTGCTGCCTTTTCTTTATTCACAGAAGCGCCAGTGGCTATTATGTTTATTTCCGCATTAGCGTATGTAATCTTCTAACCTGTTATTCAAAAAACTTCAACATTGAAACATAGATAGTGGAGGGAAAATTTCGTCATATTCTATCGTAGTATGCTGATTTAATGCTTTAGTTCTGATTACCGATCTGATGTCTACCGTTATGCTTTTCAGTTTCCTTTGTACAAAAATATTCTGGGTAGTACGAATGCGTGGCCAATGAGCGAGGAGAAAGGCGTCAGGGACACTAATAAAGGCATATTCAGATCGTCTCGCTGATAAGCCGTAAAATTTTAAGAAAGTTTGTATAGTTAGGGTACGGAATCGGCAAAGAATAGTTGATATACGAGCTTCCTGGTATATAACATTAATAGCGACATTCCTGGGGAGTCGCAAACACAAACGTAGCGCTTCTCGCTCCAACAGAACTAAAGGTTTTGTTTCGTACGTAGGTCCACCCGAAAATAATATGCGCCCTAATTCTATTATGGGCGTACGTCCATTTTCATTTTATATATCTTGAACAAGGTTTGTCTACGTAAACCACATTTCCTTTCGCTCAACCTGCGCATTAAGCCTGAAGTTTGTTGTGCCTTTGCCACGGCTCCAGTTAAGTTTTTCGTTATCAATATTGCCCAAATAATTTATAGACTTGGCTTGCGGAATCGGTGCCTGCTTATATAGTACAGATATATGAGTAGAGTTTGCTAGTGGAAACGCCAGCAAAGCACTTTTACTGATATTTAGAGACAATGAAATTGACCGCAGCCAAAGTCCGAGGGAATACATATATTTTGCAATTTTTGATGAAAAGAATAAGTACCACTGTCTGCAGCAAAAACGCGATGTCATCCGCTTAATTGTAGACAGTTATATCTCGTTCAATGGAAATAGAGATAATGAGAATACTAAATAACAGTGGAGATAGGACCACCCTTTGAGGAACTTC
This sequence comes from Rhipicephalus microplus, assembly GCF_043290135.1. Lineage (NCBI taxonomy): Eukaryota > Metazoa > Arthropoda > Arachnida > Ixodida > Ixodidae > Rhipicephalus > Rhipicephalus microplus. The sequence goes on from NW_027464588.1 coordinate 22,792,871, forward strand.
ACGTTGTTGTTTGAATTTAGATGAGCGATATCCATCCTCTGCACAGTAATATTCCCTTGCTTTTAGAAACTCTGCTACCCACTCCACAACATATCACTGAAAGTTTAAGTCCTGTATTGCATTCAATAAAATGGAGTGCTCGACGCTATGATAAGCTTTAGATATGTCTAATATTACTAGTGCCGCATAGTGCCGTCTTTTTCGGGCAAGCTGTATTCGGCTCTCTAAATCGTCACGAGCACACCAAATTGGGAACTTGCTACGAAAACCAATTCGGCTTGGCTTTAACCCTTTCAGCCCTGGAATTCGTATTTTTGTCAGACAGATTATTAGTACATATTTTATTCATAGTTAACGTCTCAGAAAACCGCAAACGAAAGATTTGGTGAGCATTGTAAGTATTTATTTAATTACAGCCTTTATATCAAATTAGATCATTATGGCCCTATAGCCATGAAATGACAAAAAATAGAAAATTTACTGCTGCTATGCCCCACAATGTCCAAAATCTGAACAAACTCTGTATTTAAAGAGTTGAAGCACTTAAAACAACTTCAAGGATTCAACTTGAAAGTGCCACATTCTCGCCTCTGCTTGCCCGCGTCATCGTCACCAGCGACCTCGATTCAAATTCTTCTTCTTTACGGCTCCATGTCACGCAAAAATTAAAACAGTGGTTTCAGTCGCAGTGGGGATAGTTGATGAAATACGTCTACAGGAATGAGCAGGTTTGATTAGGTTTTCAAGGTTCTAAGAGAAATGTTTTGTTGTGTCAATCAACGACATCAGGGCCGAAAGGAATAATATAAGCTTGTCAGCTAGTCAAAGATTTATTGTGTTACCTAAAACTCCCGCTATAATTTTAATCAGGTGAGATGTTAGAGAAATTGGTCTGATATTGTGGACGTTAAAATCTGATCTTTGTTTTTTTGTGGGAACCACTCTAGCTATTTTCCAGTCATGGGGTATCCAGGCATTGTTTAAGGAATAGTTTGTAAGGTTGAGGACGTCACTGGGTGATATCTTGAATAAAAATCTAATCATAGGAATTTTTATACCACCAGGACCAGAAGCTGACGAGGGTAAGTTTCTAATTACGCTTGACACTTCAGACAACTTCACTTTTTCGTAGTCTGTCTTCATGTAAGATTTTTGCCAGTTGATTGTTAAAGTCGAAGAAAATTTTTTTGCTAGACCTCTACCAATCGCTTCAAAAAATAATTCATTTCTTCCGGCGATAACCTGTCATAATCAGAGTCAGCTAGAGACGGCAGGATTGTGCGTGATCTCACATATCGGAATAACGCTTTCTTGTTTCTTGGTTTAGAAAGAAAGTCGAAATGTCTTTTGCCATAGTCTTCTTTAGATTAAGCCACCGTGTGTGTAAATGTAGCTGAGACAAATTTGTAATCCGCCCAATTTTCGGAGGACTGATTTGAATTAGCTGCTTCCAAGCTGCTTGTCGTTATCTATAATCGCGATAGCAATCAGAATTTCACCACTGGCTCCCAGACACCCTCTTAGAAGACCAAATGGAAAATTCTGATTTTACGAACGTTCTTCTAAATACCCCACTTCATTTCATGACCTAAGTTTTATTGTTGTCTTCAGTGAGAGAAGCCAAAGCAACTTTTAGGTCATTCCTAAATTTGGAATAATTTATAAAGGTTCGAGCTTGGGAACATGATGGATCCGACTTCATTGTTCTCGTCATTCCTCTAAGCCCCACGCGCACCAATGTCCGAGCTCCACTACCACTACATTACACTATATAGGTCATCAAGTTGTATATTTGTGTATATGCAATTAATTTGTTGCCCCGCCGCGGTGGTCTAGTGGCTAAAGTACTCAGAAGCAGACCCGCAGGTCGTGGGATCAAATCCCGGCTGCGGCGGTTGCATTTCCGCTGGAGGCATAAATGTCGTAGGCCCGTGTGCTCAGATTTGGGCGCATGGTAAAGAATCTCAGGTGGTCGAAATTTCCGGAGCCCTCCACTACGGCGTCTCTCATAATGATATGGTGGTTTTGAAACAATAAACCCCACATATCAGTCAATAATAAATATATCACTATCATTCAACACTATTTTAGTCCAGATCACCTTTGATTCTACTTCGTCCCTTCGCGGTTATTTTGAGAAACGAAAAATGCCAGCGCACTTCTAACGCGTACTTGAGTACTATACCGCACTAATTTTACGACTTGTAAAACCTTCGTCACTTAGATTTGTCGCTTCAAGTGGTTACGTGCAGTTCAACGTGTGTACCACATGGGACGTAATATAAGGAGTAAACCATTGTCAGTTATATTCAACCACTCGGTTCACTGTCTTGCAAGGAGCGAACCGAGCTTTCAAAGTCGATCGGAGTTTTGTTTACGCGAAAGCGGGCGCTGTAGTCCGACGAGTACACAAGACAGTCTCCCCAATGTCCTTTGCCGAGCATGTTATGAGTTGCGTTGTATAACAACTGACACATCGAGAGCTACGAAACGCTTCGTTGGCCCAGCTGTAGCAAGTTGGCTTACAGTGAGTGTAGCCAAACTTGATACATGGCTGTATTTTATGTTTTGCTTTATGCATATCATTGAAGGTATGCAGAGTTATTCATTTACGAAACACTCCTGTTCAGATTGGCGATGCTAGAGAAATTACGTAATTTTTGATAATATTTCATGATGAGATGTGAGGTCTTTTCTGTTAAACTCAATTATTGTGGGCATGTCAGGCTGATGACACATTGTGGCTCCAAACTTGAATAGCACTGCATAATGCCATCGAGCTTCATTATGCACAGTGTTCTACAGTTTGACAAGCATGAGTGAGTGGCCAGGCTCACAATGTATTGATTGCATTGAGTTCTCAGATGCACCGGCGGAGTCTATTATAAGAACTACTTTTTTTCTTGAAAATAAGAAAGCACAAAAATGAGTAAAGAACACCTGATATTGCACTTTATCGCATGCAACGGCTGGCACTATCTGCCAGACGGCAGTTCTCACCTTTTTGAAAACAGCAGTCTGAAGCAATAGCTGTGCTCTCAACTGGCCCTGAACCGTGAAGTATGACTGCAGGTTTGACACGAAGCATTCAGCAATGCACGACGCACAAAGGAGAATGACCGACTGATCGAAGGAGAAGATACTGGTGCTATCAAGTAATCCACTGCGCAGACAAATAAAAGTATGTCAAAGTGGTCACCTGAGATTTGAGCTTGATCAAAGCGAAATAAAAGCACTGTGTTTATTTCTACACATGCTACCCTGCTTTTTATGCTCAGCCTAGGAGCCGAGTAGCGTCGCATTTAACTGTTGCTGTAATCTGCTCACAAAGCTTCCAAGTGTTATGTTACAACAAGCATTGTCTTGATCGAGCAGTTCATTGAAGAAAAAAAACGGTAGAGTTTTGTCAGATTATTTTGGAGCTCTCTTACAATTGAGCGACCGTTGCCGAATATTGATGAATAGTGGATCATACACATGGTGTAATTGAAGGCGTGCCAGATTCACTGCCGTATAAGCGAAATAATCATGCATATTTAAGACAGGCTTTTAACTGTGTTGTAACGACTATATGTCCAATAACGAAGTGCGCTGGACTTTCTTTTCCGTAGGTCATGCACAAAAATGTCATAATGGTTTCGAATCCAATAAGTGTAAGGAAATAATGTAAAGTTTTGGCCATTCGACGCCATTAGACACTGTTTTCGTTTACCAGCAGCTCTGCTCATTATACATGACCATTTGTTGAGAATAATAGTGTTTATACCTATTGCAGACTGTACGATCAACGGAAAGAGCAATTTAGTTCACCTTAAGAAAGCCCAGCAAGCCTTCAGGAATAGGTAGCTTTTGATGTATGAAAGTGCAATGCGACCACAAGTTGTGCGATAATTTTGCATATAGATGCCACAAGCTAAATCCGTCCAACTGTGTAATATTAGTCCGAAATGTCGAATGAACTACAGGTTCTCCTCAGCGAAGCTTAAAAAAAGCAAACGAGATTGAGACAAGGTTACAAGTGTACGCAATAACCATTACCTTTACAAATAAATTTGATAGCCAAGCAAGAAACACAACTTACAGAAACAGTGGAATTCTGAGGAGAAGTGATGAATAGAACAGAAGTGTCAATGAATTCGACCAATACAGTTCCTTCCAGGCATGCTTCAGCACGAGACAGTAGAAAAAGCACGGGCTGCTTGAACTTTGGCTGTAAAATGAATGAAAATAAATTGCTCGCAGTTTCCAGATATTTAGAAACGTGCTCCGAGCAGAGCTCGCACATCTTTCAAGTTGGTAGCTCTGTTAACGGGCATAATTTTGCACCCCCCTCCCCTATAACATACGTAAGATTTGTTATATGCGTTACAGATATTGAACTTGTTTGCAGGGATTGGAAAGGTGGTGTGAAGGTCAGTAAAGCAAGAGGGCCCGGGAACTGCAGGTATGCTTGAATGTTTCATTTCATTAAAAGACATCCCGTGTGAAGGCCGACGCCTTGCTTTATGGACCTAAGACTACCTGTTTGCCAGATCGTGTCCTGCTTTTTCTATTCAGCGTTATTGAGCTTTGAAATTTCTTACATATCAATTGAACGGATGTAGAGTTCGTCCTAGCACGCGCACCAGACGCCCATGAGACCTTTTATTAAACAAGTCTTGCATACATTACTTTAACTTTTAGTATATGCACCACTTACAGTTACTTCAGAAAAACATTGTCGGCTCAAATGATACATAAGCCATTAACCTAATTATTACAATCAATTTATCACACATGAGTATTGGAATGCGTGAGCGCATGCGCATGCTCAAGTGTCAGCGCAGCTTTGTTCTGTTTAGCAATTATAGCAGTCGTTGAGAATACTTACGTCTGTTTTATAAATTCTTTGCACTCGGTTTCTCTGTTTGAAGTGCAGCGAGCTCGTAGAGTGAGCCTCGGTATATCTTCTGTGACCACTTTTGAGCGAAAAAGCGTGTTTCTAAAGTGCCTGCGTTATGAAAAAAACGTACACGCACTAAATAAAACAACATATGCATGTAATTATTTTTTTACAAAACACACCCAGCACAACTAATAATGAATAACTGTCTTTTGTCATATAAGGTAAATATTAGTGCCACTCAATGGTTTCAGAATAAATAATTCAAAGCACTTGTCGAGATCCTTGCTGCTTCCTCCTTTATTCTCGGATGGCACTGCTAGGATTGAGAGGAGGGTGCTGTTGAAATATATCTTTAGACATTAAAAGTTGTTGCGAAGTAATATACGTCAGCGCTGTTGATCTTTGCGGTGTTGAATAAAATTCAAATAATTATTAGAGTTCCTTAAAAGGGGTTGTTCTTTAATTTGAACTTGCAGAGGTGTTTTTCTTAGATGGTGTGGTTTTGCTTTAGCATAACTCATTGCTGTGCAAGTACTCGGTGAATCAATTTAAATACTTACTTGTACGCAACCCTGAGAATAACATTTGAAAATGGAGAATACCCGTCCATGTCTTGCTGTTTTGCTTGCTGAAAAAAGTTGACGAAGATGATTATAATGATTGAAGATACTTTTCTAAATAGTATACCGGGCAAGTGTCAGTTTATATTATTAAAACTATATCTCGTCGGATTCAATATAAATATTTTCATATCCGTTTAGAAAAGAATTACCATGCATATACTATTACATTATTACAAAGGACTGCCTTTTTAGCGGAACTAGGCTGATGAACTCGATGTGCTTGCTCAATTATTGTGAACTGTAGTTCATGAAGTATTATTCAAGAAAGGATCCTGAATTATGCCAAGTGGTCGTAAGTTTTAGTTGTTTGAATACAGCACTTTCTCAGAGGTCAGCAACTGAAATATTTAGGTTCATGGCGACAAACGCTGGCTCACTGTTTGCAGCTTGTATTTATTGCAATTTACGTGTCATTAAAGTGCAGAAGCCTCTTCTCGCCAGTACTAAAGGTCACCCTGTAAGCTTCGTATTTGCATGAACGTCACTGCTGAACCCTAAACCACGCCTCGATTGGTCGTAATATTAAGCGTAACTCGGTAAAAGTACCCTAAGCAAATATTAGATGAGAAGAGATATCTTCCAACACGTAGTAATATATGTAAGAATTTTCATTTTCATGTGGGGTTTAAAGACCCAAAACCACCCTATGATTGCGAATGGCAAGTGTTCTTGGTGCACGTAGAGAAGCAGGAACGTGGCACTTGTCTACAAGGCATATTTGACTGGTCACTTCGCGGTTTCTTAGCACACATTTGTAGGCACTCAACCGTCAAATATAAAACATAGAACACTCTAAACTTATGAGTCGGAGTCGCTAACACAGCCGTGTTGCCCGCTATACTACCAGACATAATTTCAATGTTGACCTTTTCACTAGCATCCTATTACCTAAACTCCCCCAGTCATTTGGCTCCCCAGTTGCTCGTGAAAAAGGTGTGTGCTTGTATTAGGCAGCATTTGTAGCTTTGTAACCTTTGAGAAACTCTAAAATCAAGTTACAAAAGGTAGTTTTAATTCTCTAGAATGAGAAAAAGAAAGCTTCCGGTGCATTCTTGTATTTTATGTAAAGTGCTGTTCTCTATACGTGTACACAATATCCAGCTGCAAGGCAAACCGATTACCGTTGGAAATTAAACCCACAAATTTTCGCTTTCTTATAGAGGTATAATGTAGTGTGAATTCATGACCGTTATCACATGATTAGATTTTAGACCTAAAAAAGGATACTATAAGTAAATGCTACTCAATATCGTTTTGAATTCACGTGTGTGATAATGACGCTTGTGTGTCTGCCAAACAGCATAAAAGATTTTATAGCTGAATGTGCTAATTTGTACATCCAATTCTACAAGGTAAAATTCATTAGCAGTATGCGTAAAATTCGCTTATGCATTTTCTCGCAAAACAAAACAACCCTATATAACCTACACCTTATGAATGCCGTTGTGTACAGTGAAACTGTTTTTGCTCAATACTGTAAGGCTCTGTAGACGGCTCACTGATTCAAAGTACGTTCTACACCACGCAAACACTAAAAATAAATAATTTATTACCTTGGAACTCTGTCCAGATCGTGGCAAGTAGGCAAAGCCACACAGCACGAAGTTTCCGAAAGCCATGAACGTGCTGCACATCAATACGATGGTCTTCTCAGCTAAGTAGATGCGAACAAAGTCTACCGAAGACTGGAACAAAAACCTATGAATTATTCCCCGGGCCTTCCTCGAGAAAGTGAGAAAGAACATTATTCAAGGTAACTGTGAACATAGGAAGGTTTTGGTCCCTAGTAATATTCTAACTCCTTTATTTTTTATTTTAGTTGTCATGCGCTCTGAGATGGCACAGTAAACCCTTGAAGGAACGAGTTCAGGAGTGTGTAGTTGGCCGCCTGATGACGTCTTGTGCACTTAGAGTGAAGAAACGTACGGGAAACATAATACAACCTTAAATGCAACTTATACCCATGCATCCTAAATAAGGCGCTCCTGGTGCACATGCCTGCAGAAATTTGAACAAACTAAGTGTGGGTTTGTAAAACAATTTTCCGCAGAACACTATTAGGGTATCAGAAAAGCAGCTTATTACTTTATAGTGTAGAAGAGGGGTAACATAAAAGTGAACCTGCCAATTTAGAGTTGTTTAGTGACAGCCTGGACTCGTTCGCTCTAAGCATAGGGTTGAAATTCAGTATTGTTTACTTCGATAAGTCAATTTCAATGAGTCGACCACTCATATGATTTAAGTCTTTGAGAACACAAAGAGGACGCTTACTTGACAGGAGTACGCATGTTCTATCACTTCCAGCCAATCGTTTATGAACGCCGAAAGAATCATGCCATGTATGACGCATAAGATGCCGGGGACACACGCTCTTCTTAGTCTTTGCTTAATGTATAGGACACATAACAGGACCTATTGAAAAAAAAGAAATAAGAAGCTATTAAAAGGATAAGTAAGAGAATTGGTTACAAAACCTATTATTTAATGGACCTTAAAATCAGGAGATGTCTATAGGCGCCTCCCATGCAAGTCACAGCAAGTGGTATGAATGTTCCAAGCGAGTTCTCATTAAGTGCGACTTTCGTATTTGGCAGGCATCTGTCTAGGTTTGTTATTATTGTACTGAAAAAGTCAAACTATGCCAGTATGAGCTCTATATATGTACTTGTAACTATAAGAACAATTGCTACCGTACTGAAGTCAGGTGCAACTTCAGCCTATGCCATAAGTTTCGGCATGTGGTTCCCCCTGCACACGACGGGGATCATAAGTTTAACGCTACAAATGAGAACAAAAAACGCTATGCACACAATGGCTGCATAGATAACCCGGAACCACACTTTTTGCACACTGTTTTTATTTTTTGAGTGCAGGCTATATGGTGCAAAGTGCGGCATACAAACTGTGTCTTACTGTTTCACCGAGAGGGGGCTGTCGTGGTAACTTCGCCCAATTAGGCTCACTTATTTGTGTGACCGCAAACACTACTGCATATATAGGGTAGTTATTTTGCTTTACGTATTTGATAAGTGTCATTGTTTTAAGGTATTAAATCTTGAATAGTGTGAAATTGATTATAGTTCATGCTATCTCAACGAGATTTGTATGGCGAAGTGTTTTGCTGGAAGTAATAGCCTCGAATGAGGCACTCATGCACAGTGAGCAATCATAGACATTGTGTTTATAATATTGTTGCGATTGTACGACGCTTCAGTCATATACCGTCCCCGTGCGAACAATGCTCCCGAACACCTCAGCACCGCTGCTATGCGTCGCCCTGTCCTATACCAAACACCCATACTCGGAAAACTGAGCAATGTAGCTTCTTTGAGGTGACGCTGCATTGAACCCCCGACTTGAAAACCCTCTGCTCCCCAAGACTACAGACGTCTACCTCCTCGCTGAGGAAGTGGATGGCCTGCCTATTTCTGCCCTCATTTCCACAGGAGCGCACATTTAAATTATAAGTACTAATCTCCGTGCTTGGCTAAATAAGGTACTTACACCGCTCGAGTCCCTATTTGTGCTTTTCGCCACTGGAGGAACTGCGGCTGTGCTCGGAATGTGCACCGCACGCGTGAGCATCCCCAACCACCAAACTTCCGTTAAGTTTCTTGTTCTTGTTCACCATTTTCACGACGCCATCCTCGCACTCAATTTCTTGTCTTGCCACTCTGCTGTCATTTACTGCTTCGCCGGTGTCGTACAGCACAAGTTACCTTCATGTACTGTCTTTGTTCGGCTGCCATCATAAGCCCCAACCTTCTTTGCTGCTGAACTGTGCCCGAGAGTACCAGGTGGTGATTATGTGGTGACTTTATCTCCGGGAGTTTTGTTGGCGCGGCACGTGTCTTATTCTTGCACAGTTGCTGCTATTACAGCGAACAAAATGTGCCTTCCCTTTTTGAACTAAGGACACAGCCCTAACGCTTACCCCAAGTCAAGACTCTCGGCACTCAGTCGTCATCTAAAGAGTGCCAAATATTGTCTGTGGCACACTAATTGCGCACTGTTGTTTCTTCAAACCCCCATAAGAATGATGCAGCTGGATCTTCAGCGTTGCACAACAGTGTGATGAAGCTCATTTTGTCAGACCTTTTAACTTATCAAAGAAAAGACATTGTGAAATCCTGAAGACCTACTGGGACATATGAGATTTTGATTGTAGGCCCTCAAGTTGGACCTCGGAGGCCAAGCACCACACAGATTCTGGTGACGCAGCTCCGACCCACAAGGGTCCTTGCCGATTGTCCCCATCAGAGCGCCAAGTTATTCAACAAAAGGTAAAAAAACGATCACAAAGGTCATTATTGAGCTTTATTCGAGTCCGTGGGCGTCTCCGGTAGTGCTAGTTGAAATAAAGATAATACCTGGCATTTATGGATGGTATATCAGCGCTTACACCGAATCACTATAAAGTATGCATGGCCGCTGCCCCACATTGGTAATTCTCTGGACTAACTTCACGCACCAACCTATTTTTATTCAATAGGCCTGCGCTCCAGTTACTGGCAAATCGCAGTAGACAAGCCTCGACTGTGAGAGGACTACCTTTCTAACGCCTCACAGTGTCTACCAGTTCAGAGTTATGCCGTTCGGCTTGTGCGATGCGCTGGCCACGTTTGAGCGTACGGTGGAAACAATTTTGCGCAGCTTTAAATGGTTCATCTGCCTTTGTTACCAAAACGACATCATTGTGTTTGTGCCAACCTTTGAGGCTCATCTCGACTGACTTTAAGCACCAGCAAGTTGCCATCCTGGGACACCTCCTCGACTCATCTTTTATCCGCCCCAATCTCAACAAGGTTCAAGTTGTTCTAAAGTTTCCTGTACCAACTTGCACCAAAGACATTCGCACTTTTGTGGGCTTGTGCTCGTATTTCAGACAATTTGTCAGAAACTTTGTGGACATGGCACGCCGTACAACTGACCCTAATTAGAAGGACTTGCCATTTATGTGGGGTCATCATCAAGACACTGCTTTTTTATGCCTCATTACTTTGTCGACGACTCCACCGATTCTCGCCCACTTCGATGGGTCCGTGCCTACCGTTGTCCGCACTGACGTTAGCGGCTACAGGATTGGCGCTGTGCTAGTGCAATTACAATACGGTCATAATGGAGTCCTTGCTTATGCGATTCTTTATTTTGAGGTAAGAAAACAAATCCTCGTCCTGCACCATAAATATATAGCAGGCAGCCGGCAGCTTTATCCTGTTGAACGAAATAATTCCATTACTTAGCGTGAATGCCTGGCAACTGTATGAATAGTTGGTGAATTCCACTCATTTTTATAAGGCCGATATTTCACCGTGACCGCAGATTACCATGCGCTATGCTGGCTTTGATCACTCAAGGATCCAACAGGGCGCCTGGCTCACTGGGCACTCCAGCTTCAGGAATTCACGTATACTGTAGTCTACAAGTCCGATTTACTTAGGTCCATAATGTGTACGTTGGAGTAGCTGACTCAAAATGCTTGGTGCTTGGGTTTATAAAGTTTTGTCACAATCATGATTGATATAAGTCTATTGTTGAAACTTTTTTGTGCCTCGCCTATGCTTAGACCCTACCGTATGGTGCCCGGGCGTCGCCCCATATATTGAAAATTTAGTGAAGTTACACAAAACGACATAAACAGTCGACTACAAAGCTAAGTCTTAAGGTCTATAATGTTTACGTTCAGGTAGCTCTATTTGAAAAACTGGTTTCTGCTTGTGTTTTATATTATTCTGTCAACATTATGCTGAATTTGAGTTTACAGTTCAAACTTTTTTTTTCGCGTCTCACACATGTTCAGACTCTACAGTACGTTACCCGACCGGTAAGTCATATAGCTTAAATTGAGTGGCAGAAAGTGGCATAAAGCTCCATAAAGAGTCGACTACAGAGCTAAGTTCCAAGGATCATAATAACTGCTTTGAAATCGCCGACAAGTATAAAAGGTTTTAGGTTGAAGGTGTTGTATATTATTCTGTCACAAGTTTAATTCAATATTAGTCTGTTGCTAAACTTTCGCGTTCTGTGTCTCACATATGTTTCGACTGTACCGTACGTTACAAGAGAAGTGCCTCGTATAATGTAGCTTTGAGAACAGACATTATGGACGAAGAAGCCTCGTGCTTTGCCCCTAACGCTCAGAAATCATCAGTTCATACAGCTGCCCACGTATTTAAGTTGGGAGTTAAAAGAAGCGCTGCCACGTACTACAGCAAGACAACCCAAGAACTACCATAGCTTGCCATTACCCTAATATCTCATATTTATCTTGCAACATAGAACTGATGTCACTCAAAGTTTATTTTAGTAGCCAAGCTTAGGCACACAGGTGCTTCTATACTAGATGCGAAATTTGCCGGGGCTACTTACAACGATAAAGAAAAACACGACTTCGAAGGCGATGTCAAACACTTGCTTTGAAGTCCAGCTAATCCATCCAACGTCGTTGAACAAAACATAGTATATTTCGTACATGAACGCTGCACATGTTCCGGCACACGATACCTATAACAATAAATATATACGTCAAATGCTTTAACAACAATTCTGCTAGCCACGGCTGTGCCAGCAAACTGTTTTACAGGAGCTAGGATATTCCATCCATTGTAATTTTACAAATATAAAACAAATGACTGGTGCTAACGAGACGACAAAAAAAGCGCACTGGCTAGGCGAATGATGTGTACAAATGTGAACCCCGTCAGCGTAAGCATGGGGGTGAGTTCCGTACTGCTTTAACATCGGCGCTTTCACACAACAATGGAATTCTCGGCATATGCGCCGAAGAACCGCTAACGAGACCGTGTTTTGATTACGTGTACCACGTATTCTGAATATAAATATACACATTAAGTGTACATTGTTGCTGAATATATAAAAATATATCACAACCATAGGGCAACTATATTACAGCAAATAGAGCGAAGAATGAGAACACTGAGCATGAAAGTACCGGTGTTTTATATATCAGATTAGTAGGAATGTAATTACGAAAATAAAAATAACATAGCAGGCATATAAAACTGTGCAAATAATTTATTGCTTTGAAGCTTCAGACTTTTACAAATAAAGAAACAAGAGGCTGAATAATTATTATTATGCTGTCAACGTACGCAAGGAACACAAACGACGTTATTTTTATATTCAAAGTCAATTGTATATCTTTGGTTAATTTTAGGCAATTTCAATCTTTTCAGAAGAAAACCAACGTGGGCAATTTATTTCACAATATCCAGAACTTCGTTGTGGTGAGTGACAATTGTGCTAAGAAAATAAGATCCTTAAAGCACGAAAAAATGCTAGGAATATGAGGAGCGAGGTAATTAAAAGCATGATCAAAGAGTAACCTTGCTTTTGATATAAATGAGCAAACGGATGAGCTGGATTCCTCACTATTTTGGAAACTTACATGACTATTACGTACCGCTACTACTGACTGTTCTAGCAAAACAGGGCACTAATTTCTCCAGGTATAGGCTGTACTACATAGTATAGGATACACAAGCTCACGCAAGGTCACCAGGATTGAGACGGATATCTCGAAAGGGACAGAAGAAAAGCTTGTCCCAGCAATCACGCTTGTGCCGCGAATGTCCATCACATTCAGGGCGTTGTCGCCGACTGTAAAAGCCGATAAGCTTTAGCCTCAGCAGAATCAAGATGCGGAAAATAGGTTAATGATTAATGAATTCTTCATAACGCATGGGCTTGTTAACCAATACGTAACACCTGAGGTTGGAGAAGCTTACAGAAAGCAGCGCCAATTCAGTGATTCTTTCGAACAGGAAAGTCATAAATACCGTAAAATCAAAGCCTTGTAAAATGAGATTCAGCACACGTGGCGTACTACTCTTCATTATGTATTCCCCTTTTGTGTAATTTACTTTGAAATCTTGTACTTACCATGTACGCAATGTCCATGAGAGTGTACAGAACAACTTTTTGTGGAGTGGATGGGCCGGTCTTGATAAGTTCCAGACTGGCCAGAATGGCGCATGCTAGCACCGCCAACTTCACAGATTGGCCAATATTCACAGTAGTCATGGCGTCAGAGCTGAACATTAAAAGAAAGAACAGACGCGTGCACGAAAGGCCAACCTGCCATTCTTAGCAATACTTTGTTACGTACAACTCTTTTATCCCTACTTATAAATTACTTACATTGTGCACAAACATAAACTACTCACATTTCGCACCTTCATTTGGCGGTCGCAGTGTTTATTTCGCTCTCCGAGTTCTACTAAGTACCACTGTAATAATCCTTATGTTTTATTATTTACTAAAGCTTGTGTGCTTTTGTGTAACTATGATTGCATGATCATAACTGTATTGATGTTATATGATGTGTCAGGGATGCACAGTTTGGTGTTTGTTGATGTCCGTGAATACTTCGCATGTACGAACTTTGGTATGCACGTTATTCCATAAAAAACTGGTCTAATTTATTGAATACTTCTAATTTTATGTATTACTCTTACGTATTTAGAGCTGGTGTTCTTCCTGCAATAATCTGTGATGAGGTTGGCAGTATGCCTTGAATAAAAGAAAGAGAGTTGAATAAACTAATAAGTATGTCTAAAACTGTTAAATTTCTTTGATTGCTGTCTTTCGGTGTAACTTGCTACATACTTTAAAATCATAAATGTGGAGGAGCCACACAGCTTTTTTAAATTTTGAGTTCCAAACTTACGACTCCTGCATAAGCTACGCTGATGAATTAGTCTTAATATCACTTAGTTTTGGGCGCCATAGCTCCCTTAAAACTATAGGTATGGATGCATATAGGTCTGTGAGACGGAAAGGGAATTTATATGCAGCTTTGCTTGCCTTTCATCAATTTCTTTTGCTTTGAAGAAAGTAAGAAATATATTGGTGGCATTGTAGTACGAAAGCTTGTTACACGAACATCGGTTCTCCAATTTTTGCGCATGGGCAAAAGAGCCTTGCAGATTTTGTTCTTTACAGGTTCTTGCCCTTGTTCACCATGAACTAGAAGTTAATAAAAAACGAGTGCCCAAATCAATTGGTTTTATTAGTACCGCATCAAAAGTAGAATTCTAATAGCATGCCTTTGCGTTGAGTTTGTAAGAAGTACCACGTAAAGCATGTCGCAGGCTTTAAAGTACCGCTTTCATGTCACAATCCAGAAACATTTCCTTTTAAAAAATGAGACGAATCAGCATATATATCAAGATACTCAGTATTTAGGCGTGTTAATGTTTCAATAAAAATATACAATTTCCGTCAGGCTTTACTGTATCCATTAACGTGTTTTCGTCAGCTCAAAAAGCCCTTGCAGCTGCGCACGAGTGTTCGCTTGGAAATTCTTTACAGAGTATTAGTAACTGGCAGCGTGAAGCATTAACGGTAGAAAATTTACTTCTATTAAAATAGAAGCCAACATAAGACAAGCTTAGAGTTTGGGAATTCACGTGAAGCACACATGCAGGAAGGACTTCAGTCGGCCGTACTTGAGTATACACGATTACGGTGTACATTAGCAGCTGTTCGATCTATATTGCTGCTATGTTAGCCATCAATCACTACAGCAAGGCAGAGAAACTCGCGCAATCTACCGAAATGAGCATCAAGTCTCTGCTTCTTATGTGCCAGAATAAGCTTGATTGCCATTCTAAAGTCAGTTCCATGAACACACTAAACAGTGGCAACGAAAGGCTCTGTAGGGTCATATGGGTTCCCAGCAATGTATTCAGATAAATAATTGCTAGTCGAAAAGTACAAACAAAATACAAGCGCTTAGAATTGTTAGGGCTGATACCATTCTCGCATATTTGACTTCAGCATTGTTTTTTTTCTCACTTCAGTTAACAATGTGAGGTCTTTATTGATGTTACCCTCAGCCTTTAGGTTTCTAATACAATTATAAATACCTTAACCGCGAGGTTTATTAGGTGGAATGGAATGCATCTGAATTGTTAGAACATTTGTCTACTCAAATGTATGCGTAAGAAAAGAAGTCCCAGCTTGCAAGAACTATTCTGGCGCACTAATATATAGTTAGGTTGATAAGAATTAGTCTTCAAAATGTCTTCGCTTCTCTGTTGTGTCTGTTTTCACACGCCCCGCATGTTTAACACAAAAAAGCCACTTAGTACAGTATTTAAATTACAGTTTCATTTCTGATATCACATTTTGAATAAATTCAGTTAGTAACAAACACTAGTGTCCTTACATGTTCTCTTTTACAAAGTAAAGTTTTTTGTCACCTTCATGCATTTCACATCGCATTTGCCGTAAATAAACTTCTTATGCTCAATTGATTAGGGATCCTCACTCCCGAGATTACCACCATACAGAAGTTCATTTTCAATACTCTTCTTAATATATACCAAAATTACAATGAGCCCGTGGTGGTAAATAAAACATTGCGAATGAATCAAGTACTGTCTTTTTAATATAGAAATGGCTTGGTAACGAATGACTTGTGCGTGTCCATACCACAAGCTCGCTTTATATAGTTGATACTAAAACGACTGCATTTTTCGAGTACATAGCAGATAATGAAGAAAGAAAAAAAACGCTCATTCCTGTACTTTTCTGGTTTTTTTTTGCTGTGATTGTGCAGTTCGCTACCCGCTTCATGAAATTTAATCGGTTGCAAAATCTAGGTTTGATAATTTTTCCTTTAGTTTCTACCAAATATGGCAATATATAGGTCAATCATTTTTCTTTTCATGACGTGAAAATGGGTTATAGCCTTCACTAAATGCTGAATATCGTCAAGAATTACTCAAAAATTGGGGGGATACACGATCCATAACGCGAGTGATTGCTTGAATAAGTGCCACCACGTTAGTTACCGCAAAGCTTTTAGCGAGCATTTCTGGGCCTTCTCAAGGTATAATGCCAGACAAAACTTGTAAACGCCCTTTGAATCTGCGTTGTACACATGAGCGTGAATGATTTTTACTTCAGGCTCGGTAGCCAATTAGGAACACGCGTGTTTGATCATAAAGGCAGTGGTTGAATTTCAATAAATGCGAAATGCTATAGGCCCATGTCCTTAAATTTACCCTCACCTGCAGGTTCCCCATGTGGTAAAAACTTTCAGGGCCCTCCGGTGATGCGGTACCCAAAAATCTCATCGCAATTTTTGCATGCGACACCCTAGAACTGTAACTAACTATTTATATGTCTGGATAAAACGTAGAGATATGCATTAAGAGAAAACTCAGTGCGGGTCATATCCTCGCATTCTTTGCTTTGTTATGCTCAAAAAAGTTACTTCACGTCTGTTAGGCACAAGAAGAGAACTGCAAATAGAATCGGTTCAGTTCGGCTCTAATCAATACCTGGCATGGTATAGGCAAAAAAAAAAAGGTGGGGGGAGCAGCCAGCGCCACACCTTGGCACCAACAATTTCATATTGCTGCATGTTCAAGTTTTTCGTCTGAGAGGATCCATAGATAGTCGACAATGAATAGCGGCGTGGTTGGATAACGATGCCCCTGACTGGCCATCGATAGCGACGCCCCTCTCTGCTGCTCTGCCAAGCGGTATAGCGACAGTTAAGAGCGTCGGAAGAAATAGACGCATGACTAGGTGAATACCAACGGCAGGCCTCGTATGGGCGAGGAGAAGAGAAAAATGGGCTCCAGCGTCCGAGTGCTGCGACAATAGCGAGAGACATGGCCAACTCTGTGGCAGCGGAAGCAGCTATGTTTGTCCTCTGCAGTTCTCCATTTCGTCAGACTGTGGGACGTCGGGAAAAGCTTATGAGTCGTAGCATTGCACACTCATTGTCATCAGTCTGCAGACAGAGCATGGCGTCGTTCGGCGTCTTGCAGCCGCATCGAGGCTTCCCCGATTGCCGAGGAGCCATGTTCGAGTCATAGTCCTACCGAAAGGAGGCCTGGATCTCAAGAAGGTTAGCCTGATTCGTCTAGCCCAAGCCCTGGAGATGGCAGCAGAACTGTTCCCGGAAGAAACACTGGAGGATATCGTCTGCCCGAACATAACTCAGAATATCGTTGTGGTCTTTACGCCAGCGTCCCGCAACGCGGGTGCCTACACGGCGTTGCGACTCATCCACCTTGGCTCGACTGAGTGTCACGTTTAGGCCTACACGGCCGCTTCTGACGATACCTGCAAAGGTGTCATCTGAGGCGTCGACGTGGACATCGATGAGCGACAGTTGGTGGCAATGATCGTCAACCAGCGCAACCCTAAAGCCATGGAGGTGCATCGCATCAAAGAAACGACTACTGTCGTGGTTCTCTTCAGTGGTCTCAAGGTGCCCAACTATGTTATGTGTGGTTCGAGCATGCTACGGTATACTTTGTACAGGAGACAGCCTGACGTTTGTTATGGATGTGGGGCTCTCGGCCATCGTGCCGATGTTTGCCCGACACCAATGAAGAAAGTGTGCCGCGGGTGTGCTGTCAAAGATCCCGCGAACGATCACCAATGCCAGCCGGCATGGGCCTTGTGCGGGGGAGGGGGGGGAATCTAACGGCTGACAAGTCCTGCCAACATCGATTCCAAGTCCCTTACTAGGTAAGGCGACGAAGACGGCGTAGAAAGGCCGCCAAGAAACGCAGGCAGCACCAAGAGGGTCTGACGTCACGGGATTCGAGCGTGGCACCAACCTCAAGGATGCGCTCTCCCTCACCAGATGTTAAGAAGAGTCGCAGCCACTCAAGAGGACGCTCTCGCTCCAAGAGGCGCGTCCACTCCAAGGGGCGCTCCCACTCCAAACGACGCTCTCCCTCTAGGCTACGCTTCCAAGAAGCTCCCAAGACCTGGGCGGATCGTGCCAAGCCAAGCCCGGCGCAGCAGCCAGAACAGGTAACGCACGCGGCACTGCAAGAGCAAAAAGAAGACACTAGGATTGCATTCTTACTTCAAGAAAATGCTAGCTTAAAAGCGCAGCTTCAGCAGATGAGGGTCGAGTTTGAAGCCCTCAAAAATACAGCACAGGCCCCGGTGTGGTCTTCGTCAGTAGAGCCGCGGCCGGCTGAGAGAAAGATAGGTGCGGAAGGGGAGGTAGTGGGGGCTTTCGACTTGGAGGTCTTGGGAGCAATCTAAGATTTACAAAAGGCGGTAGCACGCAGGTGGAATGCTTTGACCTCGTAGCATGTAAAGTTGCCATGATCGATAGCAGACTCGCTCCAGGCGGGAACTCTTTTGTCCCGGTGATGCCTGTTTCACTTGTTCCCTCTGCGCTTCCCGGTACACCAATGGATCAGGCTCCCGTCGATATGGACGTGCCGTTAAGTCGGCAAATCAGTAGCAGCAGGCATGGCTCCGAACGCAACTGAGTTCGTCATTTGGCAGTAGAACTGCGCGAGGTTCAGGAAACGTAAGGCCTCCCTCCAGCAGTACATTGCTTCGTTGGCAGTTCAGCCGCATGTGATTGCTTTACAAGAAACCATTGACGCGGTGGTTGCCTTGCCCGGCTATCAATCTATATCGTTTAGGGGGGAGGGTCAACGTGGTCTGGTTGTCTTGGTTTCGAAGAAATGTGCGTTTTTAAAGCACACGCTTGCGCTTGGCAACCCTACTTTGGAAGCTCAGCTGGTGGAAATTATTCCGAATAATTGGCTTAAGTGCAGCATATTTGTACTGAATGTTTACAGCAGCCCTTGAAATCACAAGCAGGTGTTCTCCTCGGTGGTCGCAAAGGTGGCTACCCTTGCCGGCAAGCCACCGCTCGTAGCTATTGGTAACTTTAACGCACCTCACCTACCTTGGCGTTATCGAAAGGCCACTGTTAAAGGGAAAAACCTTGTTAAAGCTATGACGGACTGTTCCTTGGAGCTGGTCATGGACCCTCAGTTCCCAACCCGGTTGGGCGATTTCGTTTCAAGAGACACCACTCGGAATCTGGCATTCATCAGAAATGCGGGGAAAGTTCAGTGGGTTAACTTGCAGGAAATCCTGGGAAGTGATCACTTCATCCTCGCAGTCACGCAGGGAACCCGGGCGGCTACACCTAAAGAGTACAGGGTGATGGACTAGGACGAGTTCAGGAAGCGCCGGAATACCGTTGAGACCGAATATGCCACGTTAGAGGAACTCTTTTCTCGAATCACGGCGGATGAGCTCCTCACCACCAAGACTGTCCAAACCGACTTACAGGTAGATACGATGGACTCGCGTCTTGCGCATTTATTGGAGGCAAAAAAATCGCTGGTTGAGAGATGGCGCACACAAAAGCTAAATAGGAGGCTCCGCAAACGCATAGCTCTGCTCAATAAAGATATTGAAGAATATTGTCAGGAGCTTTCTTGGCAGCAGTGGAACGAGGTTTGCTCAAAAGTAGATGGGCAGATGCGCACCGGAGGTACATGGAACCTGTTGAAGGTACTACTCGATCAGACAGACTCCAAAAGTAACCAGAGGTTGGCAATCGACCACTTAGTTCAAGCACAGCGGAGCAGTGGAGTCACTGACACCACTTTGCTCAAGGATTTGGCAGAGCCATACCTTCCGCTTGGGCCCTCCGGGAACTGGGATTACCCGGTCTACCAGAGAAGGCCGCTCGAGAAAATCGACTCGCCCTTTACGAACCTTGAGATCGAAGAGGTGCTTCATGCGCTTAAGAGCCGCTCAACCCTTGGTCCAGACGGCGTTACAAACAGGTTGCTGCGCAATCTCGACGGAAAGACAATCGCTAAGTTAACCGAGGAGGTCAATATCCTCTGGGCAGAAGGTCGTGTACCTGAGAACCTGCGTACCGCCTCGGTAATACTCATTCCCAAGCCGGGCAAGGTACTCGCCATGGAGAACCTCCGTCCCATTTCCCTCACATCTTGTGTGGCGAAGGTGATGGAGCATGCGGTACACAACAGAGTATCTCGGTATATTGAGGATAAAGAGCTGTTTCCGTACAACATGGTAGGTTTCCAGCCGGGTCTCTCCACCCAGGTTGTGATGCTGCCAATTAGGAGGCAAATTATCGATTGACACACCCGATATGTTCAAGGAATATTGGCCCTTGATCTCGCCAACGCCTTCGATACGATTTCACATCAGTTTATGCTGGAGCAAGTAGAGCGCATCGGATTAGGTCCCAAGTTCCACGCCTATGTTCGCGCCTTCCTCAGGGACCGCAAAGCCACCATAAAGGTTGGCGAATTAAAATCGGAGGCCTTCACCCTGGGTGCGAGGGGCATGCCAAAGGGAGCGGTAATTTCACCCCTTTTGTTTAACATGGCCATGAAAGGCTTCTCGGAGCGCCTCTCCACTGTAGCCAATACCAACCATGCCTTATATGCCGACGACATTACAGTCTGGTGCATGGGCGGTTAAGATGCTGAAATGGAGCAGGCGCTCCAATCTACTTTGTCAATCACAGAACGTTTTCTGCAGGGTACAAGGCTCCAGCTATGCGCCTCTAAATTGGAGTTGCTTCTATATTGACCAGTTCAAACCGGAAGAAGGAACGAGTCACTGCTTGATCAGGTGCAGATTACTATAACCCCACGGGATGGGCAGTCGATTCCAAGAGTCAATTGTATTCAGGTGCTAGGCTTCCTTCTTGAATCTAACGGCAGAAATTCACAGGTTTTGGCTCGCATCACCTCCAAAGCAGAGAGCATGTTCAGACTAATATTGAGGGTTTCAAGCCGCAGGGGAGGGCTGAGGGAGAGCAATCTCTTTCGGCTCTTCTATTCATTCCTGTTGAGCCACATTAGTTACGTGGCATCCTCGCTAAATTGGTCTAAACGCGAGGAGGATAAACTCGACACTTTATTGCGTGAAAGCATCAAAAGCGTACTAGCCCTACCTATGAGTACCAGCATGGACCGGCTCATGAGTCTGGGCATGCACAACACCCTCACGGAGTTGACCGAGGCACAAACGCTAGCTCAGATCGCGCGACTCTCCTCCACGAAAGCTGGGCAGCGTCTCCTACAGTCACTGGGATATCATACGGCAGGGGAGGAACAGAAGATCTTCTTATCACAAACAATGAAGGGCACGTACGAGGTGGCACCCTTCCCGCGTAACGTTCATTCACAGTACAATGTTGGCCGGTGAAAGGCACGGGCCAAGTCTCTCCTTGATTTCGTGGCTAAGTCCACGGGTAGTGTAGCTTTCGTCGATGCGGCGCAATACGGCCGCTCCGATTGTTTTGCCGCTGTGGTGGTTGATCATCACGGTCGCGTACTCAACTCAGCTTCCGTGCGGAAAGCGTTTGCCTCCGTAGCAGAGCAGGTAGCGATAGCCTTGGCGATGACGGACCCTTCGCGTCCAGAGATATTTACTGACTCCAGGGCTGCCGCCCTGGCGTTTGCCTCTTGGGTAATCTCTACGAAGGCGGCCGCTTTTTTAAATTCCAGGAGTGTAGTAGGCCACTACACAATCACCTGGTTTCCGGCCCACATGGGCTCAGAGGTGCGTCCGACTCTTCCCAACGCCAACGAACTTGCCTATAACCGTGCGCGAGAAATCACGTGCCGCGGCGGTCCGGGCGGGTACGGAGATGGGTTCGCGGATAACCTTAAAGATCCACTTGGCACCTTTCGCAAAGTGACGTCCCATTATCAGTTGTCTAGGCAGAGGTACCCGCTTCCGCATGCCAAGCTCACTCGGCCACAGTCATTGGTTCTTCGGATGCTACAGGCAGGTTTATTCCCATCTCGTAGCACATTCAGCCACTTTGCTCATGGCATAACTACAGGATGCGCTAGTTTTGAGGCACATAACTGCACACTCGCTGACATGCTTTGGCCGTGTCCGGCGTTACATGGTGCAAAATTCAGCACAGAATAAGACTGGGAAAGGGCTCTTAAAAGCCCCGAATTCTCAGTCCAATATTCGGCAGTCCAGGAGGCCTGCGAACGGGCGGAGAGCCACGGTCTTCTAGTCCCGGCGTGGACGCGGCTAGCCACTGCGGCGGGCACCTCTAAGGGGGGCGTTTGACCAGTTTTCCAGGACCAAATAAAATTCATTTCACTTCACCTAGACAGCATCACGTCTGCTTAGCTTTGTGACGGAAGGACGCCGAGCGCGCTCAAACGCGCATGCGTCAAACCAACGCAGCACGGCGTGCGAAGGCAGATCGGCACCTGGCGTGGCATCACCGGCGTGACGCGACGAAGCGAACGCCGGCGTGCACGCGCGCCGGGCCACGTCAAAGTGTTTTGGTGCCTCGAGTGTGGGACGTAGTCATGTTCTCACATGACACCCTTCTAATCATTGTCATGTATGCACCAGTCACATACCTTCGTCATCCAATGGCGTCACGTAATACCAAATATGGCATTAGTGAAGCTAGCCAAACGAAAGCGAGTGCATCGTGAGCGTGGCATGTAGTCATGTTGTTACATGACACGCCTCTCATGATTACCATGTTTGCACCAGCCACATACCTTCACCATCCATTCACGCAACGTATTATCAAATGTGGTACATGTGAAGGTAGCGAGACGGCCACTAGAGTTCCATGAGCATTGCGCATAGTTATGACTCATGAATTACATGACATTCATGTCATGAATTCCACGTTAGGGCCTGTCACTTGAGTTCGCCATGCAGTAATGCCGCACCATATTATTTTCAACATGTCATGTGAATTAAACCACCGCAAGAGCAGCAAGACCATGAAATATAAATCATGACACTCATGAATTCTGTCATGATAGTCATGTTATGACTAGTCATTTATGCTCGTCATATAGTCATAACATGCCATACCGAATTTGGTATGATGCCACTAACGAAACGGTCAGGAGAGCTAGAAGTTGTAGGTGGCTTGATAGCTAGATAGATAGATAGAGAGGTAGATAGATAGATAGATAGATAGATGCGCTGAAAGTCGCCGAAAATCGCTAAGAAATTCTTCGGATTGAAAAAATAGGAAGATCCCACGTGGAGTCGGAATGAAAGATATGCGAAGCACGAATGAGGAAGGGTGATATGTCACTTTAAATTCACAACAACGTTACGAGGTGGAGGAAATTATGCCTTACAGTACTTCCGTGTCATGTTTATTATGTTTGGATGTGTCGTTTACCTTCGTCATCTATTCAGATCACGTGATGCCAAATTTAGTATATGTGGAGCGGGGGAGTTTCGACTCCCTCCCACGCCTAACCGTGCGTGGCTTTGCAGTGTCCGAGAAAAAGGGGATCCTGGGGGTTGAGCCGACACTGGGTGATTGGACCGTTAAGGCCCCCCGGCAGAGGCAACACACATCCACCCCTGAGCTGACCCACCCAGGGGAATCGGCAGTCGCCTTTTCCTATCTCTCTCTCCCTACATCTTCGTCTTTATCTCTTACTATTTATCTGTCCTGTCTTCTACTCTCTTCCGTTTACTTCCAAACTTTCTGGTGGCTAGGGTTAACCCTGTGCAAATAGCCTACCTTGGTCTAGGCGCATTGGGTTATAGTGGCGTTGTACGGCTGGCGTCTGCAGGTTTCAGCAATTTTAAACTTGTAGCGTCCCCTCGTTGGGCTCCGTGGTGGGTGGCCGCCAACGCTGCTGAACAACAATAAGGAAGACATGCATGGAGCATTCCCACTACTGTCTGATCGTACCGGCTTAAAGCCGGTACGCACCGATGATCTCACCAGAGAAGGATTGGCCACCCTGGTACAGTATCTGGCCACCCCCTCCCGTAGGCATTCGTCAATTAACTCACGGCCCTCAGTCCCCACCAGCTGCGGAGCAACTGACCACGGTGGCTGTCAGATCTGCAAAGCAGCAGAGGCTGCTAGGAATCTCTGGATACGGACAGGCCACCATTGGAACTTGAACTTAGCAACGTTTAACGTTAGAACGTTATCTAGTGAGGGAAGTCTAGCTGTATTATTCGAGGAGCTAGAAGGCATTAAATGGGATATAATAGAGCTGAGTGAGGTTAGGAGGACAGATGAGGCCTATACTGTGCTACAGAATGGGCACGTCATTTGCTATCAGGGCTTGGCAGACAGAAGAGAACTGGGAGTAGGGTTCCTAATTCACAGATACATAGCTGGCAACATAGAGGATTACTATAGCATTAATGAAAGGGTAGTAGGCATTGTAATTAAACTGAATAAAAGATACAAAGTGAGGGTAGTACAGGCTTACGCGCCTACATCCAGCCATGATGACGCTTCAGTTGAAAGCTTCTATGAAGACGTGGAATCGGCAATGAGTAAGATGAAAACACAGTATACTATAGTAATGGGCGACTTTAATGCAAAGGTAGGGAAGAAGCAGGCTGGAGACCAGGCAGTAGGAGATTATGGCATCGGCACTAGAAACGCCAGAGGAGAGCTACTAGTAGAATTCGCAGAACGCAATAATCTGCGTATTTTGAATACCTTCTACCGAAAACGAGAAAACCGCAAGTGGACATAGAGGAGCCCTAATGGCGTAAATAAGAACGAAATAGACTTTATAATGACTGCACACCCAGGAGTCGTGCAGGATGTGGAAGTGGTTGGCAAGGTAAGATGCAGTGACCATAGAATGGTACGGGCTCGAATCCGCCTAGACTTGAAGAAGGAACGACAGAAACTGATACGCAAGAAGTCAATCAATGAGCTAGCACTGAGGGGGAAAGTACAGGAATTCAGAGTGTCACTGCAGAACAGGTACTCTGCTCTTAGCGAGGAAACCAACCTTAGCGTAGATACAATGAATGATAATCTGACGAGTATCATCACGTAGTGTACAGTGGAAGTTGGAGGCAGGGTAGCTTGACAGGACACCGGCAAGCTTTCCCAGGAAACGAAGAACCTAATTAAGAAGCGTGAAATCATGAAAGTGTCAAGTACAACAGACAAAATAGAACTGGCAGAGCTTTCGAAGTTGATTAATAGACGTAAAGTATGCGATGTAAGAAGGTATAACATGGAGAGAATTGAGCACGCTCTGAAAAACGGAGGAAGCGTTAAAGCAGTGAAGAGGAAACTTGGGATAGGCAAAAGGCGGATGTATGCACTAAGGGACAAAGAAGGCAAAATAACTACCAATATGGATAGGATAGTTAAAATAGCGGAGGAGTTTTACAGAGATCTGTACAGTAGCCGAGACAACCACGACCTTAATACTATAAGAACTAGCAGTAACCCAGACGACACCCCACCGGTAATGATAGAAGAAGTCAGAAAAGCTTTGGAGAGCATGCACAGAGGCAAAGCTGCTGGTGAGGATCGGGTAACATCAGATCTGCTGAAAGATGGAGGACAGATTGTGTTAGAAAAACTAGCCACTCTATTTACGAGGTGTCTCCTGACGGGAAAAGTACCAGAGTCTTGGAAGAACGCTAACATCATCTTAATACATAAGAAAGGAGATGACAAGGACTTGAAGAATTACAGGCCGATCAGCTTGCTCTCTGTAGTATACAAGCTATTTACAAAGGTAATTGCTAGCAGAGTAAAGAAAACATTAGAATTCAATCAACCAAAGGAACAAGCAGGATTTAGAACAGGCTACTCAACAATTGAGCACATTCATACTATCAATCAGGTAATAGAGAAATGCTCAGAGTATAACCAACCACTATACATAGCCTTCATAGATTACGAGAAGGCGTTTGATTCAGTAGAAATATCAGCCGTCATGCAGACACTGCGGAATCAGGGCGTAGATGAAATATATATAAACATTCTGGAAGAAATCTACAGGGGATCAACTGCTACCATAGTGCTTCATAAAGAAAGCAACAGAATACCAATAAAGAAGGGTATAAGGCAGGGGGACACAATCTCCCCAATGCTATTCACTGCGTGCTTACAGGACGTTTTCAGAAGCCTAGAATGGGAACAGTTAGGGATAAGAGGTAATGGAGAGTACCTCAGTAACCTGCGCTTCGCCGATGACATTGCATTGCTGAGTAACTCAGGGGACGAATTGCAACTCATGATTACGGAGTTAGACAAGGAGAGCAGAAAGGTGGGTCTTAAAATTATTCTGCAGAAAACGAAAGTAATGTACAAAAACCTCGGAGAGGAGCTGCGCTTTGCGATAGGTAATAGTGCACTTGAAGTTGTAAAAGACTATGTCTACTTAGGGCAGGTGATAACCGCAGAGCCTAACCACGAGATTGAAGTAACTAGAAGAATAAGAATGGGGTGGAGCACATTCGGCAGGCACTCTCAAATTATGACAAGTAGATTGCCACTGTCCCTCAAGAGGAAGGTATATAACAGCTGTATCTTGCCGGTACTTAGCTACGGAGCAGAAACCTGGAGACTCACAAAGAGGGTTCATTTTAAATTGAGGACGACGCAGCGAGCAACGGAAAGAAAAATGGTAGGTGTAACCTTAAGAGACAAGAAGAGAGCAGAGTGGATTAGGGGACAAACGTGAGTTAAGGATATCATAGCTGCAATAAAGAAGAGGAAATGGACATGGGCCGGGCATGTAGCACGTAGACAGGATAACCGCTGGTCATTAAGGGTCACCAAGTGGATTCCCAGAGAAGGGAAGCGGGGTAGGGGGAGACAGAAGGTTAGGTGGGCAGATGAGATTAAGAAGTTTGCGGGTATAAATTGGCAACAGCAAGCACAGGACCGGGTTAACTGGCGGAACATGGGAGAGGCCTTTGTCCTGCAGTGGACGTAGACAGGCTGATGATGATGATGATGATGAGCTAGCAAAACTGCCATGAGCACGCTATGAACGTGGTATGTTGTCAAGTTCTTACATGACACGCGTGTCATGGTTATCATGTTTCTACTAGTCATATACCTTCGTCATCTATTGACGATAGGTAACACCAAAATTGGTATATTTGGAGCTAGCGAAACAGCCGCGAGTGCAATATAACCTTGGCGCGCCCGCACGCTGGGCATAGCGACGCTACGTTAGCGAAAGGGGAGCATTCTATTGTCTGACGCCTGGCGCGACCAGCGAGACCAGAGTCCGTCGGCGCGGCCCGACGGCAACCGGCGCGAAAGTGACATGCTGCGTTGGGCGCAGATGCGTTACCAACATAACACTGCATCTGCCTCTTTTCTTGATCGAGGCACACCGCACGCGCATGCGTCAATGCAATGCAGCGCGGCGCGCGCCTGCGAGTATATGGAAAAATCGGCGCCTGCCGTGAAACGACGGTGCGACGCAACTAAATGAACGCCGGTGAGCACGCGCACTGCGTCACGTTGAAATGTATCGGCGCCTTGACTGTGACATGTAGTCATGTTCTCACATAACACGCATCTCATGATTATGATGTTTGCACCTTGGTCATCCATTCGCGTCGCGTAATACAAATTTGGCATATGTGAAGCTAGCGTAACGCCCGCGAGTGCATTATCAGTAAGGCTTGTAGTCATGTTGTTACATGACACGCGTGTGATGATTGTCATGTTCGGATGTGTGTTTACCTATGTCGTTTATTTGCATGACGTAATACCGTATTGGGCATATGTGAAGCTAGCAAAACGGCCACTAGCGTATCATGAGCGTAGCATGTAATCATGGTGTTACATGACACGCAACTCATGTTTATCATGTTTGCTCCAGTATCATACCATTGTTATACATTCACGTTCTTAATGCGAAATTTAGTATAGGTAAAGCTTGCGAAACGGCCGCCAGGGGATCATGAGCGTGGCATGTATTCATGTTGTCACATGGCACGCATTTCATAATTATCATGTTTTCACCAGTCACATACCTTCGTCATCCATTGATGTCTTGTAATACCAAATTCTGTATATATGACGCTAGCGAAATGGCCGCGAGTGCATCATGAGCGTGGCAAGTAGTCATGTTTTTACATGACACGCATGTCATGATTTTCATGCTAGTGTCTGTCGCTTGTGTTCACCATGCAAACATGCCATACCATACAAGTTTTGCAACATGCCATGTGAACGAAACCACTGCAAGATCTGCGGGTCCATGAATTGTAAATCATTATATTCATAACATACATGTCGTAATTTTCATGCTATGACTAGTGAAATATGTTTTTCATACAGTCATGCTATCCCATAAGAATATTGGTATTGATACCATTATCGAAACGGCCAGGACAGCTAAATGTAATAGGTGGCTAAATAGATAGATAGATAGATAGATACTAAGAAATGCTTCGTATTTAACTTTCGGTCAGTCCACCGAATACCTTTAGATGCAAGGGACATTCGACAAGCAGACCTGTAAATATGGTGCATTTTCAATTTTTTGTGTATTTCGTGCGCATACAGTTTTTATTTCACCAACTAGGGAAACCATAATCGCTCATCTGAAAGTCCTACTGAACCTTATCAACAAAATTGATGAAGGACCTTCGAAATTGTTCTTCGCAAATAAACAGATACTCGGATATGAAAAACTTGCCGCTTTTGTTTTAGATTTCGAAATTATCATAGTGTGCATGAGCAGCACAAGGCTAAGGAACTGCGAAGCTGATGCACACTTTGCTAGATGTAACATTCGTGGGCCTACGCATGACTTTTCTGAGTTTTGGGAGGCGGTGCTTGATGTTCCGCATTGCTTTCGGAGGCATACTACCAAGTTATTCCTAATAGTTGGCTGCTTTGGTCAAGTTATACTTTATTGCATTAGGCTACTCTTTCAGCCTAGCGTTCCTGGGTAGTCACTCTGATGTCCAGCTACTAGGCCAATCTGGGAGTGAATCAGTTCAGCTCTTTCTGTGCCTCGCCTACTAGTGACGACACACACAATTCAGGCCATGCTTTGCAAGAACCGTATATTCAAGAACTGGTTGGCCGTCTTTGTTTCTCTTCGTTTTCTGTTTCTATCTTTTTCTCTTTTTTGTGCATT
Source organism: Rhipicephalus microplus (assembly GCF_043290135.1). Classification (NCBI taxonomy): domain Eukaryota; kingdom Metazoa; phylum Arthropoda; class Arachnida; order Ixodida; family Ixodidae; genus Rhipicephalus; species Rhipicephalus microplus. The sequence continues at coordinate 22,822,081 of NW_027464588.1, forward strand.
ATATATATTTTTGTCCATGCCTATTCCTGTTTCACAGCTTATCATTCTTTTTTTTCTCTGTCTCGCTCTTTTTTTCTTTTACTCAATTACTTCCCCTTATCTTTCTCTCTATTGCTCGCTTGCCCTTTATATCTTATTTCTGATTTTTCTCTGATTTATTCTGCCCTTTTACTCTTTTTTTCTCTCTTCTTGTTTAGATTTATTGCATACTATGTTGGACCAATCGGTGCACGTGTCCCAGGAGCGAAGATGAGCAGTAGCAAGAGCAGGCGCCGGTCCGTCGTGACCCCTTTTTCTGCTCACCCTATACTGCGGTTGCACTGTTGAAAGTACCCTTCTACCTTCCACGGTCCGCCATATGTTTACGATCTCTCTACATTCTGGAATGCCCTCGCAGACTGGAAACATATTAAATAGGCAGCTATTTTCGAGCATTACGCGGGGTGTGTTACGGAGGGCATTACTTTCTAAAATATGTCTCATGTATGGTCAATCACATTGGAAACTTCTCCAACATTTAGTGCAGAATAGCACAATCACCGTTTGTCTATCTTTTGTTTCTTGTTAGTTTGTCTGTTTCTGCGCTCATTGTCTAAGATGCATTCCTCACTAGCCCAATCTGAAACGTTGTTTCTGCATAGTGGAAAAATCATATGTTCTTGTTATTCGTAGCGAGAAGTACACAGCTGCTACTAAGAACATTTTTGCCGAAGCGAGTGAAAGTATCTATACTATACGCGTCAGCACACGCTCGATGCGTATCCTGGTTTCTACAGCAAAAGTTCTATATGACTATGAGAAACGAAAAAAAAATCAGAGCATATGCATGGAGTGAATGAGGATGAGTGGCCGAAGCGTCAGTCCATCCGTCCGTCCATCTATTCGTGCGTCCATCCGCACATGCCTGCATCCATCTGTCCATACGTGAATGCATTCGTCCGTCCGTCCACATAGGCATACGTACGATTGACCGTCCATGCGTGCGTCCATCCATCCGTTCGTCCATCCATCCGTCCGTCATTCGTCCGTCCATCCATCTGCCTGTCTCCTGTTTGTACGGCTGTTTTTCTGTCTGTCTGTCTTTCTGTCTTGTATGTATGTATGTATGTATGTATGTATGTATGTATGTATGTATGTATGTATGTATGTATGTATGTATGTATGTATGTATGTATGTATGTATGTATGTATGTATGCGTGTATGTATGTATGTATGTATGTTAATCTGTTTATCTGTCTCTCTGTCTCTTTTTCGGTCTGGCGACAAGCACGAGCTGCCTCGACCTTCCGCGCCCTCCGCTCCGGTTCGTCCATGCCCCACCAACGATCGGACACGTACGGTGACGATCGAGGAGACTGAGAGGGGCACTCGTTCACCGCACACACAGGTACAACTGCGCAGTTGTCAATCAGAGATTACCAGTACAGTGCCATCTAAAATATCCGCACTCAACTGCAGTTGGCATGTGGTTCTAAGAGACAGCGCCATCTATTTTACTGTTCGGGAGATACTGCTGGTTACGCCTGACGCAGGACAATGTTTAGTAAAAAAAAAACTTCACTCCTAGAAGCGTCCGGTAGCGGTGTCATAAGCAGTCTCCAACAACTGTGTTATCAGTTACGTCGTTCGCAGCGTCGTACTCAAGCACGAACGCCATTGGCTGCGTTGTCAATTAGCTCGCGATGTCAAAGGCTCGCAACAATGCGGAGTTGCGGCGTCAGTATGATGATTGCGGGAGCTCGTTCGCCAGGGCGAACGCCCGCTTTCGGCAGGAGTTTCTCTAGCGATACTTTGGCTTTGGCTGCGACGTGGGTGACCGCGTGAGGTTCTAAAACAACCACTGTGAATAAAGGTTTGCGAAATGCATTTTAACCACTAAATACGCTCTTCCATTACCAGAATCTTGTGAGGCGCAATGTGCGGCATAATCACTGCAGTAAACCCCAGTGTCCAACTTCATTAGGAAGCAAGAACATGAAATGAATAATTGTGAAAAGCTTCAGTGCAGCGTCGGCTTGAATCCTTTGCTGAACGCCGGGGCCAAACGCGTCAGCTATCGCTGGTTATCTATTTGTATGGAGTAGTTGGGCGGTGATTTTTTGTGTGCTACTTTGCTAAGCTTTGCTGAACCGCTCGCTGAATGAGGAAGGTCTACGCTATTATTAAAAGTTTTTTTTTACAAGATAGAGCAAATTCTGTTTTTTTTTCCTAAGATGTCACCTGCATGATACCCTGAATGAGGAACGTTGTTATAGACAGGGAGATCCTAACACCAGCAGAGCTGAAAAGAAGCCAGGCAAATAAATTTATTGTCGTCGAAGCTGTTTCAATGCGCAAAAAAATTTTATGAACGCCACTTTGATGCAACACGATGCAAAAAATTAAGTACTGTGCCCTTGCAGATAATCGCCAGTGGGCTGAAAAGCCCAGCGTCTGATCTTAACAAGGCGATGTTAAAATGCTCGTTTCTCGAAAATTCTGTTGTCGGCGCTGGTGTCCTTAGTTGTGAACGAGAAATTGGTGTTGTTCGTGCAGGAAACATTCTGTGGAACGCCATTAATAAACATCATGACTCCGAGCCAGTATCGTGCTTAGGCTCACTGCGTGTCAATGACATGTTCTTCACATAAATAGTGCAGGTAAATACTTAAGAAAAAAACAAACAAACCCAGCGCAGGTGTCATTAGAGTGTGAATGCTCATATGTAACATAGTGTTTATGAAGAGAAAAGTCATAACAGGCTCCACTTAATCTAGAAGACCCGGTGAGTGGCGGGTTTAAGGCTGATTAATTACAAAGCGCTCCAGCATAATAAATGATGATAACCAGAAGGAGCATAAACAAAGTACTTCTGTAATTAACTAATGCTCAAAATGTTGTGGTGGGCACTTCCCTCCTACCATTTCAGTAGGCACTTTAGGATAGCCTAATGTGGTGAAAAGTTACTTTTCTCGCAACAAGATTTAGGCGTCGACAGAGAAGCATTGCCTGTTAAGAAGGTGACGCAAGTGGGTTCAAAACACGCTACCATCATCTTTTCTTCAAGGGAAAGCTCAAGTTCTCTGAATGTTTCACTTTTGTTTCTTTTTATCATATTTCTTCAGTGTTTATTATATCCCTCCTCTTTTATTTGTCTTGTAGCTTTTTTTTCACCACTCAGAGTCACATATGTGAGTTTCTCAGTTTTTCAATAAACGTTTTCTCTCTCTCTCTCTCTCTTCTGTACATTATGTGTGATGATTAGCGCTCAGGTTATGTTTATTTTTTCTAGAAACATGGAAATAAACGTAACTTCGTATCGTTGTGAAGATAAGCAGTATTGCAGACTCAGAAGTCCCCGGCTTCATGCTACCAGTTTTTTCTAATTCACGCTACATGGCATGGCTGGTAGCACCACAGGCCTTGGTAGGTTTATGATTTTCATATTCAACTATCATACTCTGATATCATATTCTACTATCATATCGGTTCTCTGTCTGTACATTATATGTAAATTTACCATAGCTTTCATGAATGATATGCTGTAGAAAATATTAGACAAGTTCACTACTAGGCCGATTTCTTGCATTGGGTATAAACCATGCTCAGAGGAAAAACCACAGGGGACATGTGTACCTCACTTCTACATCTTATAGAAAATTACAATCACACTTACTTCCTTTAAAATGTAATAGATTACAGTGGTCAGTTAGAGTTCCAGAAAAGTATCTGAGCAGTTACAAAAATGTAATAAATGACATTAAATATTGTTGCCATAATGGAGTGACCCAAGTTCAGTCATACTGGTGTGGCTTTCATAATAGAGAGAATGCTGAAGGTTTGCATGAAGCCTAAGGCCTACTGTGTATTCTGTGAGGCACACACTGTTAATTTTCAGGAGGAGTTTTTTTTCCAACGTTTTCATGCCAGCACAGGACAATCTCTCAGGGAAGCACGACATTCTGATGTAGGAACACCTTGCACACTAGCTCATAGTTGCACAGTGCTTTAATGCTCCTGTGCTCTATGAAGCATCGCACTTTGCTATTGCTGCTGCTCGAGTAAGGCGTTGCTCGTAAGGCCAAAGAAAAGGTGGAAAACAGGTTGTGTAAGGGGGGTTGGTACAGAGAGCCTGTTTCACCTTTTCCTTCGCCTACAGGTTGGTTGCATTTTTGGGATGTATGTTAAATCACATGTTCGGGGTGGGAAGAGTCGCAAAAGACTTATTACAACATGATTTTGGAAAAAAGATGGATTACCTGTTATCAATTTATAAAGAAATTAATCCAATTATCTAGAATGTTTGTTTCAAAAAATCGATTATATTGTTGCGCAACATTCCGCTCCGCGTCGACTATCGCCGACTGAATGCCGTGACCAAAAAGGATGTATACCGCTGCCCCGTATAGAGGACGCAATAGGCTGCTTACATTCGGCCCCTTATTTTTCCTGCGTAGACTTACGATCCGGTTAGTGGCAAATTTCGATGCACCCAGAGGACAAGGAAAAGACTGTCTTTGTAACCCCTGATGGGCTCTTTGAATTCAACGTGATGCCATTTGGACTGTGCAATGCACCGGCAACGTTAGAGAGGTTTGTTGACACCATTCTGCGTGGCTTGAAGTGGAACATCTGCATGTGCTACCTCAACGACGACGTCATCTTTGGCCGCACGTTCAGTGAACACAACTCTCATCCGGATACTGTTTTGAACTGCATCCGAAGCGCTGGCCTAATTTTAAACTCGAAGAAATGCCACTTCGGAGACCACCAGACGCTTGTGCTCGGGCATCTCGTTGACAAGGATGGCATCCGCCCTGACCCCCAGTAGAGAGCAGCAGTTGAGGCGTTCAATGAGCCGCGTTCCATCAAGGAGCCTCGCAGTTTCCTGGGGCTTTGTTCGTACTTCCGCCGCTTTATTCCGAAGTTTTCCGACGATGCGTATCCTCCCACATGACTCTTACGAGAGGACAAATCCTTCGAGTGGACTCCAGAGTGCGATTCTTCATTCCGTCAATTGAAGGTTTTGCTGACGTCACGACCCGTCCTTCAGCAATTCAGTCCTTCTGCTCCGACAGAGCTTCATACGGATGCTAGCGGCATAGGTATTGGAGTCGTCCTAGTACAACGTTACGGCGACCGCGAACACGTCATCGCATACGCGAGTCGCTCCCTAAAGAGGCCAGAACAAAACTTCACTGTTACGGAACAAGAATGTCTGACGGTATTGTTTGCAATTCAGCAGTTTAGGTCTTACCTGTACGGACGCCCATTCACAGTCGTAACCGACCACCACTTGTTGTGTTGCTTGTCAACGTTCGTAACCTTTGTGGCCGCCTTGCGCGCTGGGCACTCCGGCTACAAGAATGCAGTTTTACCGTCGCTTAAAAGAGTGGTCGTCGACATGCTGACGTAGACTGTCTTTCACGTATGCCACTTAGCACAACGGACTGTGAATCTGGTGACCTTGACCAGCTTGTAGCGTCTGTGTCGCCTATGTTCCCGGACTACCCCAGTTTCAGAGCAGAACAGCGGAAGGACGCTAAACTAGCACCACTATTCGCCGCTGCCTCCGCTTCCACTATTGCACGCCGTTTCTGTATGCGTGATGGACTGTTGTTCAAAAGGAATCTCTCCAGCGGTGCCGTGCGTTTCCTTCTAGTGGTCCCGGAGAGCCTGCGAACAGTTATTATGAGTGTCATGCACGACGACCCTACATCTGGACATTTAGGTTTGGCGTGGACGCTTCACTGGACTAAAAAACGCTTTTATTGACCGGTTATGCAGAAGTCCGTTGAGAGTTATCTGGCGAGCTGCATGCAATGTCAGCGTCACAAACGTCCATCAACTGGTCCAGCTGGTCTTCTACAGCCAATGCATACTCCAAGCTCACCTTTCGAACAAGTGGGGATTGACTTTCTGGGCCCCTTTCCAAAATCGGCTAAGGGCAACCGATGGATAATTGTTTGCGTCGACTACCACACACGCTACTGCGAGACGGCGGCCGTCCCCTCCGCAACTGCCAGTGAAGTCTCGTCGTTTTTGTTACAGTACGTCATCCTCCGACACGGCCCACCTCGCCTGATTATCAGCCATCATGGATGACAAATCACAGCAGATGTCGTAGAGGAGCTACTCCGTTTATGTGAATCCCGCCTGCGTCACTCGACACCATACCACCCGCAAACTAATGGGCTGACGGAGCGTACCAACCGCACCATTATCAACATGTTGTCTATGTATGTCTTGTGAGACCACAAGAACTGGGATGACGTACTCCCGTTCATTACTTACGCGTTCAACACCGCGAAACATGAGATTACAGGCTATAGTCCTTTCTTTTTGTTTTATGCACGTTCGCCCCGGCACACAGTCGACACAATTTTACCTTTCTGTGATCACTACAATGTCACTGTCGCCGAGACTCTTTGCCTCGCCGAAGAGGCACGTCGCATAGCTCGACTACGCACATTGGCATCGCAAGACAAAACGAAGGCTCGCTATGACATTCACCATCGACCAGTGATTTATCGCCGCACTGATCTGGTGCGGTTGTGGACTCCGATGCGCAAGCACAGGTTATGCCAAACGTTTTTGGCCACTTACGATGGACCTTTTGTCATTGTCGACAGACTTACAGACGTCAACTATGTAATAGCTTGTCTCACGGCGAGTGGTCGACGAGCTGCCAAAACTCAAGGGGTTCATGTTGCCCGCCTGAAACTGTACACGCCACGAAAACTCGACTGACTCGTCCGGCGGCCTTTGTATGCGCGGAGAGGAATGTTGCGCACATGCACGAAGACAAAGAAGCGTATACGGTAAATGCACTTGTCGCCCAGAGCCAGAAAGGAAGAACAGGATCAGGAGGATCTCTAACCAGTCGGCCGCTTCTGAGCTTCCCCTCACGACCTAATAAACGGCCCCTTTCAACCTCTACCAGTCTCTTTCAAACACAACGATATTGTAAATTTACAAGGAAATGTAATTGAGTACTAGTAATCGGTCATTTTTAACATGCTGAGCTGCTGATGAGAACGAACGCATTTCGACAGCTCCGTGAATATCGGCTGATAGCATCAGCTCGCGCGACCATCGCCCCACCGGCATTCCCGCACTGTCTGCGCCCTGGCTCAACACGACAACGCCCAGCTGTCTGGCCCCACTGGCTAAGGACAGACCTGCCGGACGCCCTGGACGAGGTCGTGGGGTTGCCCCCATGCTCTATTCTTTCGGACACCATCGACAACTTGGACTAACCACCCTTGGCGCCGTTTGCTTCAACGTTGTGCGTGAGACGCTCGCCAGTACAATTCCGGCGTCTCGCTGGTTGCATCTGGCGGCGGCAACGCTCCAACGTTATGTGAACCATTATCGATGGCTGCAGTGGGGCTTATGATGCAGCCATCACAACCAGCCTCCGCTCCGAAACGCAGTGCGAAACGCGTGGCTGACTCACAATTGGAAACAGATGATTTGTCTGCTTCAGCCACACCGGCAAGCAAGCGCGAATGCCCCTCTCCGGCAGCTGTTGCCTCGCCTGGCACCGAGTCTAAGTACTAGGTCGTCGTAAAACCACATGAGTGCTTGACGTATCAAAATTGTCAGATCACCTCCTTAGTCAGCCTTCGACGCCTGCCTCAAAACCACCGCATTTAAAGATTTCTCCATTCACCATCCCACTAACAGCGCATCTGTATGGGTGCGTTCGCTAGCTGATGTTGACCGCGTCACCCAACTGCGAACTCTGCCTGTCACAGCTGATTGTAACGTGCAAGTGCAAGCGTACTTGAGTTCTGGCTCGGCTTGCGTCGGTATGTGGTCTCTGGGGTTGACCCAGGGGGATCGCTGGAGGGCCTTGTCGTGCTTTGACCTGCTCGACTCACAAAATCCCCACAGCTTGTTATATGGGCTGTGGACGCACGTGCTGCCTGGTCACTCTCCAAGGTCCTCGATCGCCACCAAACCGCATTACGTATTATAGATGCATCCTGCAATTCTATGTGTACAAGCTTGGTGTGGTACACTACTATCGGTGTTTTCGTACCGGTCACATGCGAGATTTTTGTCCCCAACTCGCAGACACTTCCATGGAGTCCGCCGAGACAGGCACGTTCAAATGTGGGCTCTGCGAAACGGATGATCATGATATAACGTCCAAAGATTGTCCTGTTAAACAGAAGGCTCTTAAAGCCCATCGCCAACGCCAGCGCTGCCAGCGTTCAGTGACACAAGAAGAAAGGGATGATGACATTCCGACTAGCAATCGGTTTAACTGTTGTCCCCCTCCGAAGAGGACATACCAGCATTGGTAGAACCGGACAGTGCTCGCTATGAAGCCCCCACGTACAGCGGCGCCATCAAGCGGGGCAAAAAGCGCATTCAGCAGGCAGCGAATACTCCTAAACTGAGTGTTACGACGACAGACGATCTGGCGAAGCTTGACCAACAGATAGCGCAGCTCCAAATGGAAGTCAAGCGCCTCGTTCAATGCAGAACCCATCTCGCTCAACCTGCCGGACCAATTGCGATGCGCGGTACAGATGTGCCGTACGCTGCTTCTGTGCCGTAGTCATCCTCCGCAAGCGTGTCAGCACCAGTCAAGATGACTCCGGCAGAGCTCCTCCACTTTGTTACCCGGCAACTCTAAGAGCTTTTAAAAGTGTTGCTCACGAACCTTCCACCGAAATGTCCGCTCCTTTAAAAGCAACGCTGCCTCATTTTTCTTCGTGCAGCAAAAGACTGGAATGACCTCCCCCACCATATTGCCACAATCACCTGTCCATCATTTATGCATAGCGTCACAAGCCATTTTTCAAGCTAATTCAAGGCTTTTTTGTACGTTTTTGTAACCCCACTCCTTATGTAATGTCCCCCTGGAGACCTTTAAGGTAATAAAATGAAATGGAATGAAATGAAACGCGCCACCACTATGTCCCGCAGTGGAACTGCTGGGAACTTGCAAATAAAGTTGGTGAGTTTCGCTATCGCCTTGCCCTAAGGAAGCTCCCGGCTTGGTGCCTGCTTTTACGGGAAAAGAATTCGCTTCCATGCATCCCTGGATTCACTGCGTATGCATCCCCAACTATCCCTCATCGACGCTGGGCCAATGCGTTGGGACCTCCAGGCAAGGCTGCAGTGTATGTTGTGACTACATATCCTCAAACGCAACTTCCCGTGCTGCCGTGGTGTTACCAGTGGCAAGAAGTGGTGGCAGTGCTCGTTAGACTTCTGTGTACTGATGTGATTGTGGTTTCAGTTTATGTGCGTCTGTATAGTGGCAGCGCTTCTCGATTGCATTTGGGGTGGCTGGCTCACCTGGGTCAAACCTACTTTGGGTGCCCAGTGCTAGTTGGGGGAGACTTCAATGCACCTCATCAGTCGTGGGGCTACCCTTCTTCCAGTGCTAGAGGCAACATTGTGCTTGACACATTTACAGAGGCGCACTTTGTCCTTCTGAATACCCCGGCCATTTCTACTCGTCACTGGGATCATTCCTGTGCTCCATCTTATGTGCCCGATCCCTCGTGATGGTTGGGCATGTGTAACGTTTCGTGGGACCTAGAACCAGACTGCTGGGGGATCACCATCCGTTGATAATCGGTTTGGCCGCGTATAACCAGCGCCACCTCTGAGGTCGGTGCCACACAATACTTTGGGCCTTATTCCGCTAGGAACTGAATGCCTCGATTGCGACTACAACGTCTGATCCATTGCGGGTGTTAACCAGAGCTGTACAAGCCGGTATGCAGTCAAGCTGGGTAGAGGAGAACAGACCACATCCAAATATACATCTTCTGCGTCTGTGGGCAGCACGCCGTCGTGCAGAGCTAGCATTGAACCGAGATCCGGCTGCCGCTGAGCTTTGTGATAACCTCAACAGACTCACCGCTGCACCCGCGTCGCTGCGAAAAGCGTCTCGCTCAGGAACGGTAGATGGACTGGTGCGCGTCACTCGATTCGTCTTCAACCGCCTCAATATGGCAAGCGTTCCAGAGCATAGAATTAGGCACCCGTATGCCGGACCCAGCGGCCAGTGCCTGTCTCTCTTCTGGATGCACGCCAAGCCAGTTCGCTCCAGAAACAGTTAAAGCCTTTTTCCTAGCCTACAACCTTGTCCCACCACAATTCGACTGTCCGTGTAACCTACCTTCGGAGGTTGGCGCGACTCCCAGTCAGTCAGATATCGAAGGCATGCAAGCCCCGTACACGATGGCGGAACTCCAGGCAGAAATTGACCAGGAAAAAGTACGCAAGGCACCAGGACCAGATGGCATTTCTAATGAAGTGTTCAAAAACACGGATGGTCCTGCACTGAAGTGGCTGCTGGACACACTTAACGCATTCTGGACGACCAGAGAGCTGCTTGAATCATGGAAGCATGCCTAAGTTGTGCCGATACCAAAGCCAAGAAAGCACCCAAGCAACCTCTCCAATCTTTGGCCGATTGATCTAACGTGTACATTCTGCAAGGTTCTTGAACGCATGTTGGCGTTGCGCATCTCTTGGTGGCTGGAAAAGCACGCCTGGTAGCATCCGGCACAGATTGGCTTTCTACCGCATCTAGGCACGAAAGATGGCCTAGATCATTTGACGTCCATGCTGCTTGTGGGAAGAAGATCAAGCAGCATACGAACCCTTCTCGCCATGGACGTTCATAAGGCCTACGACGTCAGCCACTCTGCGATCATTCGCATAATGCAATGGCTTCAACTTCCGCCTAGCGCCTGTGACTTTGTGGTGTCTTTTCTGGCACACCGTACCTTCTGCATCCGAGTAGGCAAAGAACGAACCGGACACTTTGCAATGAAGTAAGGTGTATCGCAGGCCTCGGTGCTGGCCCCGATACTCTTCAATCTTGCCCTGTTGCCCCTCGTGTGGCAACTAGCACACATTCCAGACGCATTTTTTCTCCTGCATGCGGATGATTTCACTGTGTGGACACTACATTCAGACCTGCAACACCAGCAGGAGGCACTCCAGAATGCTCTGGACAAGGCATCGGACTGGTGTGCGCGCATAGGACTTACACTATCTGTCACGAAGACTGCATTTATGTCTATCACCAACAGACAAGCAAACGCCGATTTGTTTGAGCCTAAATGGCCACGCCCCCACCCCTGTATCCACAATCCGTGTGCTCGGGGTTGAACTGGACGCATCTGGCTTGCGAATGCGAGGGTTCGCTCTGCTCATCGGAAGAGTGCTAATACCTTTTATCTCATTCTTCACATCTCTCAAAAGACCAGACGTGCTTGTTCTCGAATGGTCCGTATTTTGGTGCAATCAATCCTACAATACCGCAGGGGTGCCTGCGCAAGAAGGCGTTTGGTGTGTAGCGACACCACGAACCCTAGCTAACGGCGGTGTTTCGACTCCCTCCCACGCCTAGCCGTGCGTGGCTTTGCCGTGTCCGAGGAAAAGGGGATCCTGGGGGTTGAGCCGACGCTGGGTGATTGGACCGTTAAGGCCCCCCGGACGAGGCAACACACCCCTTTGACCCCGGCTTCACGTAGACGGCACCCCTGAGCTGACCCACCCAGGGGAATCGGCAGTCGCCTTTTCCTATCTCTCTCTCCCTACATCTTCGTCTTTATCTCCTACTATTTATCTGTCCTGTCTTCTACTCTCTTCCGTTTACTTCCAAACTTCCTGGCGGCTAGGGTTAACCCTGTGCAAATAGCCCACCTTGGTCTAGGCGCATTGGGTAATAGTGGCGTTGTACGGCTGGCGTCTGCAGGTTTCAGCATTTGTAAACTTATAGCGTCCCCTCGTTGGGCTCCGTGGTGGGTGGCCGCCAACGCTGCTGAACAACAATAAGGAAGACATGCATGGTGCATTCCCACTACTCTGATCGTACCGGCTTAAAGCCGGTATGCACCGATGATCTCACCAGAGAAGGATTGGCCACACTGGTGCAGTATCTGGCCACCCCCTCCCGTAGGCATTCGTCAGTTAACTCTCGGCCCTCAGTCCCCACCAGCTGCGGAGCAACTGACCACGGCGGCGGTCAGATCTGCAAAGCAGCAGAGGGTGCTAGGAATCTCTGGATACGGACAGGCCACCATTGGAACTTGAACTTAGCAACGTTTAACGTTAGAACGTTATCTAGTGAGGGAAGTCTAGCTGTATTATTCGAGGAGCTAGAAGGCATTAAATGGGATATAATAGGGCTGAGTGAGGTTAGGAGGACAGATGAGGCCTATACTGTGCTACAGAATGGGCACGTCATTTGCTATCGGGGCTTGGCAGACAGAAGAGAACTGGGAGTAGGGTTCCTAATTCACAGAAACATAGCTGGCAACATAGAGGATTACTATAGCATTAATGAAAGGGTGGTAGGCATTGTAATTAAACTGAATAAAAGATACAAAATGAAGGTAGTACAGGCTTACGCGCCTACATCCAGCCATGATGACGCTTCAGTTGAAAGCTTCTATGAAGACGTGGAATCGGCAATGAGTAAGGTGAAAACACAATATACTATAGTAATGGGCGACTTCAATGCAAAGGTAGGGAAGAAGCAGGCTGGAGACCAGGCAGTAGGAGATTATGGCATCGGCACTAGAAACGCCAGAGGAGAGCTACTAGTAGAATTTGCAGAACGCAATAATCTGCGTATTTTGAATACCTTCTACCGAAAACGAGAAAACCGCAAGTGGACATAGAGGAGCCCTAATGGCGTAAATAAGAACGAAATAGACTTTATAATGACTGCACACCCAGGAGTCGTGCAGGATGTGGAAGTGGTTGGCAAGGTAAGATGCAGTGACCATAGAATGGTACGGGCTCGAATCCGCCTAGACTTGAAGAAGGAACGACAGAAACTGATACGCAAGAAGCCAAACAATGAGCTAGCACTGAGAGGGAAAGTACAGGAATTCAGAGTGTCACTGCAGAACAGGTACTCTGCTCTTAGCGAGGAAACCAACCTTAGCTTAGATACAATGAATGATAATCTGACGGGTATCATCACGGAGTGTGCAGTGGAAGTTGGAGGCAGGGTAGCTAGACAGGACACCGGCAAGCTTTCCCAGAAAACGAAGAACCTAATTAAGAAGCATCAAATCATGAAAGTGTCAAGTACAACAGACAAAATAGAACTGGCAGAGCTTTCGAAGCTGATTAATAGACGTAAAGTATGCGATGTAAGAAGGTATAACATGGAGAGAATTGAGCACGCTCTGAAAAACGGAGGAAACGTCAAAGCAATGAAAAGGAAACTCGGTATAGACAAAAGGCGGATGTATGCACTAAGGGACAAAGAAGGCAAAATAACTACCAATATGGATAGGATAGTTAAAATAGCGGAGGAGTTTTACAGAGATCTGTACAGTAGCCGAGACAACCACGACCTTAATACTATGAGAACTAGCAGTAACCCAGACGACACCCCACCGGTAATGATAGAAGAAGTCAGAAAAGCTTTGGAGAACATGCACAGAGGCAAAGCTGCTGGTGAGGATCGGGTAACATCAGATCTGCTGAAAGATGGTGGACAGATTGTGTTAGAAAAACTAGCCACTCTATTTACGAGGTGTCTCCTGACGGGAAAAGTACCAGAGTCTTGGAAGAACGCTAACATCATCTTAATACATAAGAAAGGAGATGACAAGGACTTGAAGAATTACAGGCCGATCAGCTTGCTCTCTGTACTATACAAGCTATTTACAAAGGTAATTGCTAGCAGAGTAAAGAAAACATTAGAATTCAATCAACCAAAGGAACAAGCAGGATTTAGAACAGGCTACTCAACAGTTGACCACATTCATACTATCAATCAGGTAATAGAGAAATGCTCAGAGTATAACCAACCACTATACATAGCCTTCATAGATTACGAGAAGGCGTTTGATTAAGTAGAAATATCAGCCGTCATGCAGACACTGCGGAATCAGGGCGTAGATGAAATATATATAAACATTCTGGAATAAATCTACAGGGGATCAACTGCTACCATAGTGCTTCATAAAGAAAGCAACAGAATACCAATAAAGAAGGGTGTAAGGCAGGGGGACACAATCTCCCCAATGCTATTCACTGCGTGGTTACAGGACGTTTTCAGAAGCCTAGAATGGGAACAGTTAGGGATAAGAGTTAATGGAAAGTACCTCAGTAACCTGCGCTTCGCCGATGACATTGCATTGCTGAGTACCTCAGGGGACGAATTGCAACTCATGATTACGGAGTTAGACAAGGAGAGCAGAAAGGTGGGTCTTAAAATTATTCTGCAGAAAACGAAAGTAATGTACAACAACCTCGGAAAGGAGCAGCGCTTTGCGATAGGTAATAGTGCACTTGAAGTTGTAAAAGACTATGTCTACTTAGGGCAGGTAATAACCGCAGAGCCTAACCACGAGATTGAAGTAACTAGAAGAATAAGAATGGGGTGGAGCACATTTGGCAGGCACTCTCAAATTATGACAAGTAGATTGCCACTGTCCCTCAAGAGGAAGGTATATAACAGCTGTATCTTGCCGGTACTTAGCTACGGAGCAGAAACCTGGAGACTCACAAAGAGGGTTCAACTTAAATTGAGGACGACGCAACGAGCATTGGAAAGAATAATGGTAGGTGTAACCTTAAGAGACAAGAAGAGAGCAGAGTGGATTAGGGGACAAACGGGAGTTAAGGATATCATAGCTGCAATAAAGAAGAGGAAATGGACATGGGCCGGGCATGTAGCGCGTAGACAGGATAACCGCTGGTCATTAAGGGTCACCAACTGGATTCCCAGAGAAGGGAAGCGGGGTAGGGGGAGACAGAAGGTTAGGTGTGCAGATGAGATTAAGAAGTTTGCGGGTATAAATTGGCAACAGCAAGCACAGGACCGGGTTAACTTGCGGAACATGGGAGAGGCCTTTGTCCTGCAGTGGACGTAGACAGGCTGATGATGATGATGACTATCATACTACAACTGGCAGTTCTTTTATTCTCCTAGAATCGAAAAAAAATAAAGTAGGATGAGGTGGAGTGCATGGCTCTTCAATCTTCCTTCATTACTTGTGCTTTTCGTTTCCAGCACAGATTTTAAACTTGCCCCGTATTAGGTTATATGAAGCTGCTACCCTTACGACAACCTGCCACTGGTGCAGGCAGTCCTCGTATTGTTCATAAACTTGATTCATGTCGCTTTGTTAATTTGTTATCGCATCGGACAAAGCGAAGATATACGGCCATAAAATTGCAGTTCAAATGACTTGGTACAGCACTGGTCCAGTTTGGTTCTTCCGTTTTATTCATTGTTCCCGGGTGCACTGAGCATGATTCCTTGTGAAGAGGGGAGTTCGGGCAACCAGCGCGAGGCAAACCTATCATATTCTCTTGTTTGCGCGAATGTGACCATACCTGCCTCAATAGGCCACGATTACAATTGGGTACATGATATATTTCCATCAACGTTAGCCAAGGTGCAGCGAGTGACTGTAATATGTGCCCACAGAGGCGTTCTTTATGCGCTGGAAAACGCTTGTGTATAAAGCTCAACGTTATATCTCTTTATTGCTGTAGTAATGAAAACTGACAGACAAATTATCAAAGAGTATATAGAGGTTGTTATTAAAAGTAATTATAATATTTTGTGAAGAAATAAAAGGGAATGAAAATATCACTTGCCTTGGACAGAGACCCCACCTGCAGCCTTGGAATCCCGCGTCCGATCATCTACCAACTGAGCTAATACTTTTTAGTGTATACACACGTATTAAACGTGGGAGCTTCAGTCAGCACCGCTTGTTACTTTTGCGGTGATTGTGGGACAATCGATTTCTGCCTGCTAGAAACACGTAGCACGTGATCTCATTACGAGCTTGCAGCTGACCAATAATTCCTCGCATAGCACCATGACGGGATTAAGCCTCCCAGAAGAAGACCCTCGCCATGGATGAAGGAAAGAACGTAAACTCTAAGGCTCCTTTTCTTTGCTACCCACAATAATAATGAGATCTCAGAGACAAATATGCTAAGAAAAATATAGCAAATTTTATTAAAAGTATTGCGTTGTAGTTGTGAGTGGTTGGTCAGCTACTAGTTTGTAATAAGATCACGTGTTACGTGACGCCAGAAGGAGTAAATTGAGTGTCCCGCACTCGCCGCAACGCCAACAGCCAGCGCCAATTTCTCTCCCATGTTTAATACACACGTATATCCTACAAAGTAGACGAAGACATAGTCGCCGTAGTAGCTCAGTTAGTATAGCGTCGGACGCGGTATTTGAAGGTCGCGGGTTCGATGCCTGCCTGGGCAAGTTTTTTTCCCACGTGTGTTTCCCAATCGAATTACAATAATTACTTCCAATAACATCCGTTACACTTTCCTTGGCATAAATGTGTGTCAATTAAGAGGAGGAGGAGGAGTAAATGAGGAAGGACAGGGAGGTTAGCCAGTTCTCAGACCGGCTGGCTACCCTGTACTGGGGAAGGGGGTAAGGGGATAAAGAATGAGAGAAAAGAGACGTTGTAAAAAAAGGAGAGAGAAGGTCATCAGACGATCCACGACGCTGTTTACAGTCTGTCTCTAAGACCACTTGCCCGCAGAAAGCGCAACAACGCTCTCAATGCCTTGCGTGCAGAGGACGGTCTCGGCCAGTGTCCTAATACCTTTTCTTCTGACAATTGGCGATTGTCTATTCTATCTAAAGCTTTCGACTGTTCTTTTCTTGGTACGCTAAAGCGGGCACACTCGCAGAGAAGATGGGAGAAAGTCTCTGCACAGCCACAGTTGTCACATGTCGGGCTTCTGGCCATTCCGATTCGAAACGAATAAGCATTCGTAAAGGCCACCCCAATCCGCAGACGGCACAAAAGTGTCTCCTCTGATCTGGTTATTCCTGATGGAAGACGGAGGTGTAGGTGTGGGTCCAAATTATGAAGGCGGACGTTGGTGAATGCCGGTGAATTCCACTGAGCGAGTGTCACTTCTCGTGCAAGTGATCGAAGCCTTGCAGCGGCGTCCGTTCTTGATAATGGTATAGCTACACAAGGGGCATCATCATGAGCAGTTCGGGCTGCTTCATCTGCACGGTCGTTTTCATCAATGCTGCAGTGGCCTGGTATCCATTGATACGCTATGTCATGTTGTTTCTCTATAGCCCGGTGTTGAAGAAGTCGTATTTCAGCAATTATCTGTTCGTTTGGTCTATTACGATATGGCGAGGCAATGCCCCGGAGAGCTGCTTTGGAGTCGGAGAATATTGACCATATCTGTTGCGCCTCTTCAACTAGGAACTCCAGAGCGGCACGAATGGCGGCGAGTTCTGCCGCCATGGATGTTGTCAGATGCGAGGTCCTGAAACTTATCGTGATGGATTTCTCAGGAATTACCACTGTGCCTGTTGAACTTGATGAAGTTACCAACCCATACGTGTAAATATAAATGCGTCCACTGTGTTTCTCATGCAGAAACAGTTGTTGTTTGTTTTAGGACCAAACTTGACAAATTTTTCTTCTTTTGCATTCCGGGGATGGTTATCAGGGCTTCCAGTGGATGTAGGCACCAGAATGGTAACGACGGTCTTGCTGCGTGCGTGAAGTTCTTAGGAATCACCGTGCGATGTGGGGCAATAATAGAGCAGAACACAGAGCGTGGCCTGGAAGTTGGAAGGGAGGCGAGGTGATGCGATTGAATCCGGGTGGCATGTATTATGTGCGTTCTTAAAGCATCGACACGAATGTAGGTTGTGATAGGGTGTTCATGAGCGATTGCGACAGTCGCTGCTGAGGATGCGCATCTCGGCAGCCCGAGGCATATTCTCAGAGCTTGAGCTTGTATTGACTGGAGGACGTGTACGTTTGTTATGCGGGCCTTGCCAAGCGCAGGTAGGCTGTAGCGCATAAAGCCAAGAAAAAGTGCAGCATACTGTTGAAGCATGGCTCGTACCGATGCACCCCATGATTTTCGCGCAAGAAACCTTAGGACATGGGTGATCATGGTCAGTTTCTTCTTCGTGTAAGCGATATCAGGGCTCCAAGACAAATCACGATCTATTATTACTCCCAGGAAACGGTGAGTCTTTTGATAGCTGATTGTGTGTCCATTAATTCTAATGCGGTATGGCGTCATTGTCTTGCGCGTAAACGCAACCAGTGAGCATTTCGCGGATGACAGCACCAGTCCTCGTCCTGGAAGGTAGTTTGACGTCAGTGTAGCCGCTGTCTGAAGCCTGGCTCGTACGTGTAGACGCGTGACCCCTGATGCCCAGATGCAGATGTCGTCCACGTATATCGACAGATGTACGGAGTGTGGCCAGGACGTCAACGAGGCCGATGAGCGCAAGGTAGAAAAGTATGGGGCTTAGGACCCCACCTTGAGGTACGCCGCGATAAGTATGATGTTGCCTTGTTGCGCCATCTTCTGTCTGAACGAAGAAGGTTCTGTCCTTCAAATAGCTGTAGATTCACTGGTAAATGCGGCCTCCCAATCCAATGCTGCCCAAGGCGTCCAGGATGGTTTCATGTAGTACATTGTCGTATGCAGCCTTAATATCCAAGAAAAGTGCCGCTGATAATCTCTTTAGGCTTTTCTGCTGTTGTACAGACATGACAAGATCAACAACATTGTCTACGGAAGACCGTTCACGTCGAAATCTGGTCAAAGCATCGGGGTATATATTGTTATGTTCCAAGTACCACTGCAGACGAGTCAGCACCATTCTCTCCATCACCTTTCCAAAACAGCTGGCAAGCGCGATGGGGCGATAGGAGGCCATGTCCAGAGGCGATTTGCCTGGTTTGAGCAGGGGCACAAGGCGGCTGCACTTCCACGAAGGAGGAACCAAACCGTTGCTCCACGAGTCATTGTATACAGCTAGAAGGGCACGCCAAGCTGTTCGTCCTAGGTTAGTAAGGGCCATGTAAGTGACTCCATCGGGTCCAGGCGATGACGAGCGCTTGCATACTGCCAATGCTGCCTGAAGCTCCTCTAGAGAAAACACATTGTCCATCCGAGTGTCTCTGGACACCGGCGCGTTTCGTAGGTTACTCATGTTGATCTCGGACCCCTTGTTTGCAACCCTGGCACAGAAGTCTTCCGCTACATCGATTTCACGCCAGCCTTGGTGGAGAGCAAGGCATTTGAACGGACGATGCTGTTGTGGCAATGTTCGTAGGCTGCAGATTATTTCCCATATTTGCGAAAGAGGTTTGTGGGGATCGAGCGACTCGCATAGTGACTTCCATCGTAGCAACTGTAGTGCATTGATTCGACGTTGAATCTTCTTTTGTAGACGTCTCGCTTCCCTCAAGTCGTAGATGGACTTCGTGCGCCTATAACGTCGTTCGGCGCGACGACGGATTGCGCGAAGTCGCTCCAACTCCACCTCATATTTGCAAAAATCTGGCAAAGGTCCACATTTAAACGTTGCCTCTTGGATAGCGGCCTCATTATACCTTCTAGGCTTTCAAGAGAACCTTCCTGGTTTCTCTCGCATTGCTTCTCTGTGGATGATCTGTACTTTGACCAGACTATCCGTGAAGTGGGCGCGATTTGCGACTTGCTTACCCCCTTGATTTTTATATAGGTGGGGTTGTGGTCACTGCCATGCGTTTCATTGTCCGCAAACCACTGCACCTTGGTACTTAGGCTACTTGACACAAAAGTTAGGTTGAGACAGCTACTATATGTCAGACCCCGTAAAAACGTGGGAGTGCCGTCATTTAAACAATATAGTTGGTGGTCAGATGCAAAGGAGGACACATCTCTTCCCCGATGGTCCATCTTCTGGCTTCCCCACAGGGGGTGATGAGCGTTAAAATCACCGGTAATAATCCATGGCCCAGGTGTCGCTGATATAACGGCGCTTAATCTTGCTGGGTCGAAGCGGCCTCAAGGCGAAATATATACTGCCACTAGCTTGAAGTTCACGTTCTCACGCTTAACTGTCAGGCACACGTATTGGTTGCTGTCGTCCGGTGTTACTGGATACTCAGTATATGTGAGTTCGCACCTGATGTAAACAACGACTTTACTGGTTTCGTTACGGGTTGCTGATCTGAAAGCCTCGTATTTAGAAAGTCGTATAGCATTGTGAAGACGTGGTTCACAAAATACGATAATTGGAAACTGATTCTTGAAAAAATATGGTCGAAAATCGGAAATGCGATGTTTAAAACCTCGTGCATTCCATTAGAAAATTGATGCCTCTTTCACTTGTTTACGGAAGGGCTGCAGAGGAAGAGCCATGGTGCTTCTCTAGATTTGATAGCACCGGATTCAAAGCGTCCAATATTTGAAGAGTGCTGTGGGCAGTCGGAGTCTAAATATTATTCAGGAGTACTCGAATTGTCTTCATGAGGGTCTTAATCACGTCAATTATTTCGTTATCTTGACTTTCATGACTCACTCGCTCTGACGTAGTTTTAAGCGGTCGATGCTGCGACTCTACTGGCGGTGTCACTGACGGTAGCGCTGGCCACGCGTCAGGGTCTATGTTTCTTGCGTCTTTCTGAGGATGCTTGTTGTTGGCATTTGTTGATGCTTGTGGTGGTGAGTGCGTGATATGGGGTAGCGGTGTATCCCTGTCCTTGGCAGAGGATGTCCTAAGAGTTTCCTATCGCGCGAACGCCGGCGTCGCACTTTGGCAGCAGCGTCCTTGTGGGTAGAACCGTCTCTGGCCATCTGCCTCAGCACTTGCATCTCCTTCTTCACATTTGGGCACTGCTTTGATGACGCCTCGTGAGGACCTTGGCAATTGCCGCATTTGCGATGTTCTGCCTGGCAGGCTTCCGTGTTGTGCGACTCCGAGCATCGAGAGCACACAGCAGAACTTGTGCAAACAGCACTCACGTGTCCTATTTTACAGCACTTCCGACACTGAAGAGGTTTCGGCACGAACGGCCGTACTGTATGTCGAAAATGACCAACTCTTATTTCAGTTGGGAGGCTGTCACCCTTGAAAACTAGTTTCACGCATCGTGAGTTCCCGAGACGGCGGGCTTGCAAGATTATAGTAGCTTCCGTCACTGGTTTGATTAGAGTGGGAAAATCAATATCGCTGATAGAAGTGTCGATGTCGTACATAACACACCTGCCCTAGAGTCCTTGCCATCTGGTATGAAAGAACGTACGTTGATGTTCCCGAGCACATTTACCTTGGTCAATACGTCGAGAGCAGTACGTTGCGTAACGTCTATCGCCAGAACGTTCTTGCGGCCATTGATTCTCACGTCTGTTATTTGTCCCGGAACGAGCACCTCAAGTGACATAGACGTGACCTGGCGATTAAGTCGGTTCATGCTGTCAGCGGCATTCAGCGGGACAAACAAAATAGTGTGAACCGGTGGCTCTTGAATATTCATGGTGGCCTTACTTTGGGAAGGAGATGTCGTAAGCAGCCTCCTCTTCGCCTTGTGTCTTGCCACGGGCACAAAGTCACTTTCATCGGGGCTCTCATTAGTGGCCGTAAAGTACATCAGCGTGTCCTCACTGTCGACGTCATTTGGGTGGCCGGAGCGCTTTCTTAGAGTAGCCACAGACGACGCGGAACGTATGGGTGAAGGCCCTGGTGATTCTACGTCCATTTCCGCAGGCAGCATTATTATTAGCATTATTATTGTGTCTAACAAGGAGAACAAGCCTTTAAATTTACCTTTTATTACTGCGGGTAATCTGTTAATATAGGAGCTATTTTTTGTACTCAAAATGACATCTGTCATTTATTGTGTCAAATTAAGCCATGATAAAATTTTGAGGCATGGCAAAGTGGAGAGCTTGAGAAATTTTGACCAACTGGTGTTTTTCAACGTGCCCTGACATTGCACAATGCATTTGCCTCCAGTGTATCAACTTCATTGAAACGCGACTGCCGCGTGCAGGATCTAACCTATGTTCTTTGTATCAACAGCTGCGCGCGTTAGCCACAACAATTTTGCAATATTTGCGTCTATTACAGCCAAGTCTAACTTTCATGTTTTCATCTTTAAAAAAAAAAAACACTTGCGCTTCGTTTCTCTTCAAAGTATGCTTGACGGCAACGTTGCTTTATGACTTCCATGTTAGCTACTACGTGGTAAAAGGATCGCTCACGGCAATCGATACATTTCAGAGGTCCTAAGCACTAATTGAATCCTTCGTCCTGGGTCGCACGAACAACTTGTGTGCGAGATCGGAGCAGTGCTGCACTATGCAACCGTAAAAGAAAACAAGGTTGTGTTCCAGAGGATACCAAGTCGTTACGGTATCTCCAGTAGCGACCTCGCCGATGAAGCTGCCAGATATTCACGCGTACAAACAAACCTTGTTTCTATATTTTATGTATAAGGATTGACGTGGCTATACACTTAAGTAAGTTCGCGCAGAACATGACTTCACAGAATTCGTAGACATCACAGTTCGCACAGCATCGACTGTATATTCTCGACCCATCTCTACGACGGCGGCTACCCTCTCTCTGGTCTTTCCAGGAAGAAAGGTACAATGTTTTACACTCTGCGTCTGGATGTAGCCTTCACCAATGCCTACTCTTTTAAGATTGGGATTGCCGACAGCACGGAAAGCAACGACTGTACCGTCGATGAGACGATTGAATACATTTTCTGTTACGGTCCGGCATTCAGAAAAGAGAAGCTTCACCTCCACAAAGTTCTAAATCAAATGAGCGAAAGTGATTTAACGGTACAGAAGGCAGTGTAACCATGGCGCCGCTCGTCCCAGTTCCGAAAGGCACCAAAAGCGCTGCTGCCTCTACTCAAAGAAACCGGTCTGTTTTATCATTTGTGATGTCAAACGGGGAACTGTAACGCGTCGGCACAGCCAGTGACTTTATTCTCCTCCTATGCGCATTTTCCTTCGCTCTCTCCAGTTCAGGGTAGCCTACCGTGCTCAGCGTTGGTTAACCTCCCCGTCATTCTCCTTATTCTTTCTCTCATGCTGCTATTATACAGACAAGAAGCCTGAGCTGCCTGAAACAGCAAGTACTTCAACGCAACCCAGCCTCATGGCATGTGTTCGGGCGAGTGGCTTAATACTTGCACGGAACTTTGTTTGCTTCAGACAACCGAATACCAGTTCTTGCATGACACGGCGTGGGCGTTGCAGATATTAATCATACCGGAAATGCGAGAAAGTTCTGCAGCTGCTGTTCACTTACATCAATGGAAGAGGTGCCGGAGGGCGCCCGCCATTGACGTGATGAGACTCGCGCTTTATAAGATTCGGCGGAGCATTCGCAGTACGTTATCACCATACTGTCTGTGGAATGTTTTTAATGCGAAGAATTTCATAGCAAACTTCGGTGACTTTGAACGTATCTATCTATCTATCTATCTATCTATCTATCTATCTATCTATCTATCTATCTATCTATCTATCTATCTATCTATCTATCTATCTATCTATCTATCTATCTATCTATCTATCTATCTATCTATCTATCTATCTATCTATCTATCTATCTATCTATCTATCTATCTATCTATCTATCTATCTATCTATCTATCTATCTATCTATCTATCTATCTATCTATCTATCTATCTATCTATCTATCTATCTAGCCGCCTACTACGTTTAGCTCTTCTGGCCGTTTCTATAATGGTATCAATACCGATCTTCGCATGGAATAACATGGCTGTATGAAGAACATATTTCACTAGTCATATCATAAAAATCACAACATGTATTTCATGAATGTCATGATTTACATTTCAAGGTCCTGCAGCTCTTGCGGTGGTTTCGCTCACATGGCATGTTCCAAAACTGGTATGGTATGGCATGATTGGATGGTTAACACAAGCGACAGACCCTAACATGAAAATTATGTGATGCCTGTCATGTAACAACATGACTACATGCCACGCTCCTGATGCGCTCACGGCCGTTTCGCTAGCGTCACATACCAAATTCGGTATTACAGTACATGAATGGATGACGAAGGTATGCGACTAGTGCAAACATGATAATCATGAGATGCGTTCCATGTAACAAATGACTACATGCTACGCTCATGATGCGCTGGCGGCCGTTTCGCTAGCTTTACCTATACCAAATTTGATATTACGGGACGTGAATATATGACGAAGGTAGGATACCGGTACAAACATGACAAACATGAGTTGCGTTATATGTGAAAACATGACTACATGCCACGCTTATGGTGCGCTTGTGGCCGTTTTGCTAGCTTCAGATGTACCTAATTCGGTATTACGCCACGCGAACGGACGATAGGGTAGATGACACATCCAAACGTGATAAGCACGACATGTGTTTCATGTAACAACATGACTACAAGCCACACTGTATGTGCACTCGCGGCCATTTTGCTAGCTTCACAAATGCCAAACTTGGTATTACGAGAGACAAATGAATGACGAAGGTATGCTACTGGTGCAAACATGATTGTCATGAGATGCGTGTCACGTGACAACACGCTACATGCCACAGTCAAGGCGTCAATACATTTTGACGTGAAACGCGGCACGTGGGCGCCGGCGTTCAATTCGTCACGTCCTGCCGGCTTTGCTACGCCAGCCACCGGTCCTGCCACATACTCGCAGTGGCGTGCCGCGCCGCCTTGCTTTGCCACATGCGTGTTACAGCGCGTGTGGCGTTCCTCCGTCACGAAAAGCGCGAGACGCAGTGTTGTCTGGGTAACGCCTCGTCGCGAAATGCAGCATGTCGCATTTCGTACCGGTTGCCGTCAGACCACGCCGACGGACGCTGGTCGCGCCTGGCGTGAGACTATAGAGTGCTAGCGTTTTGCTACCGTAGCCTCGCTGCTCCCAGTGACCACGCGCATCAACGCTATATTGGAGTACATTGGGCCCTTTATAATGCGCCCGCGGTCATTATGCTCACTCCGCGTATACCAAATTTGGTGTTACGTGACCTGAATGAATGACAAAATACATGACTGGTGCAAACATGATAATCCTGACACGCGTGTGATGTAAGAACATGACAACATACCATGCGCATAGCGTGCTCGGCCGTTTCGCTAGCTCCGCATAAACTAATATCGGATCACGTAACGTGTATAGATGCCGAAGGTAAACGACACATCTAAACATAATAACGATGAGATGGAAGTCATGTATGGCATCATTAACCTCGACCTTGTAACGTCATACTGATTTTAAAGTGACATCAACATTTATCATTCGTGCTTCGGATATCATCGATTCCCATTTTAAGTGGGATCTGCCAATGTTTTCTAGTGATTTATGTTAACCACGATGAAGACGAAGAAGTGTGTTTTGAATAGGAGCTACTTATTATTCTTTTCTATTAATTATTTTCTATTAATTATTCTTTTCTATTATATCATTAGTTTTTCATTTAGGATAAACCTTTTAGTAGATCTCATATAGGCTACTTCTAGATTTCATGGCCAATCCCCCATAGTGGGTATGTGCCAGTGCGAAGGGGCAACAACAACAACAACATAGGAGCTACTTCTGCTAACTCCGGCGTATTTCAGTTGTAAATTAAGTCTGTTGATCAGTTTCCGCTGCTACCTTGGAGGGGATGGAAGTAGACCACCCCGGGCGCCTGCCGGCACCAGCGGCGTCAGCGGCGACCGCCTCCAGGAAGCGGATGGGACAAGCGAGCGACAGCGACAGTGAAGATACTCATGCTTACTATATCAGCAGTGAGGACTTCTCAGATGACGGTTTTCAACCTGCGCTGAGCCGCAAGGCAAAGAGAAAGGACATGAGGACATCTTCATCCTCAATTATTCAAACTGTAAGTGAAGCACCAAAATCGAACACTTATACCATCCTGTTTCTGCCTGCAC
This sequence comes from Rhipicephalus microplus, assembly GCF_043290135.1. Lineage (NCBI taxonomy): Eukaryota > Metazoa > Arthropoda > Arachnida > Ixodida > Ixodidae > Rhipicephalus > Rhipicephalus microplus. The sequence continues at coordinate 22,847,788 of NW_027464588.1, forward strand.
TTCCTACCGTCAGCATGAAACGCCTTAACAGACAGTCTGTGTCGAGGTCTCTGGAAACGCTTGTGCCAAATGAGATCACGGACATAAGAGTGAACGCCAGAAAGAATATACTGGATGTTGACGTTTTGCACGCAAGTGCGTTGGGCGTTCTGCGCACTGTAACTGACTTGGACGGCAACCAGGTGCGCTCTCATGTTCCCTTGGGATGTGATGTAGTAACCGGCGTGATCTACGACATTGATGTCGCTATTTCCAATAAGGCCTTACAACTTCTTGTCAAGTCAACAACTGATACTCCAATTGTTGATGTCACCCGGCTAGGCAAGTCTCGCTGTGTGAAGATTGCGTTTAAGAGCACATCACTCCCCTCTCATGTGAAGGTGGGGTACTTCAGACATGCTGTGCGGCCTTTCATTCCGAAGCCTCTCCAGTGCCGTAAATGCATGAAACTTGGACATGTGAGCAGCGTCTGCGAGAATTCGGTGGTATGCCACCGCTGCGCCGAGCACCATGAAGCGGATAAGTGCGTCGCAACTACCAAGAAATGCTCTAATTGCAATGGATCCCATGAAGCCACATCGAAGGACTGCCCGCGGATTCAGAAGGAAATTGCCATCTTGAAGGAGATGGTGCGCGATCACTCATCTCATCGAGAAGCCGCAGCAAAAGTCAGAAGGCGTCGTTCACGTCGACGTCGGTCTTCGAGGACGCCCGCTACCTCCTCGACACGTTTGCGTGATCCCTCATCAGTACCACCTCCTTTGCCTCCCAGACCACATGCCGTGGGAAAGGCTGTAAAGGACAAAGCCAGTGAGCATACCCTAACTACGACAGAGTGGCCTGTACTTCAAGGGGAAGCAGCATCAAGCGAACCGAAGGAGCTTCATGACGGCCAGTCCGCGCTCCCGGTTCGAGATCTTTCCAACCAAGACAGGCAAGTGACTGCAATCGTGCCGGTTCGAGATCTTTCCAACCAAGACAGGCAAGTGGCTGCAATCGTGCAATCATTATTTGCCACGATTCGCACGCTACTGAGCAGCATATAATCTCCGTCTGCTAAGAGTGCACTGCAAATACTGGATGCACTGAATCCAGTTCTTGCTAACTTTGTATAAGCACAATGCCTCAACAAAATTTCATCTTCCGCACTAAAGTTAAAAGTGCGTCGATTTTTCAGTGGAATGCCAGAGGCATGAAGTCCCGTATCTCGGACTTTCGCCAATTTGTTCGGGCCAATCAATTCCCTGTACTTGTCATATGTGAACCAAACGTATCAACGCTCTATAGATTGTCCGGTTATGAAGCTTTTTATTCAGCCGCTTGCGAAGAACGAAGCAAAATAATTGTTTACATTCGCACAGACTTGACTTATCTTTCGCACCCAATAAGTTCAAATGACGACAATCAGTACGTGTGTCTTCGTGTGAAGAAGAATGCAGTTTCGTTCACGCTTATTGGTGGATATGTATCTCCGTCATCGCGATTTGACTGCGACAGATTAAAAGACATCCTAATGAGAACCGATGGGCCTTGGATCATTACCGGTGACTTCAATGCCCATCACATGCTTTGGGGGAGCACTAGGATGAATGCCAGGGGCCGGAACCTTGTTACATTCGCTTCCGATTACGACCTTTCCATCATGAACGATGGTACCCCCCCCCCCATATCTGCGGTGTCTCACGTATGGCAGTTGCCTTGACCTGACATTGGTGTCACGGTGCTTCTCTCACAAAGTTAAGTGGTTTTGCGATATTGAGACTCATGGGAGTGATCACATACCCACCTACGTGACGATCGATGGTATCATAAAAACATTCTCTTCCGGTGTTGCAATTGGCACTGACTGGTCGATGTTTGCATCGCGTGTTGAGAACGCTTGCCAAGAAGGCCTCGCCTGCAGCCTGGAAAATACCATAGTGGAAGCTATGCAAGCGTCCAAATGCAAATTACCATTTTCGTCTAAAGTAACACAGTTTGACATCGAACTGGAAAAATTACGAGCTATACGAAGGCGTGCGGAACGACGATACAGACGCACAAGATCAATTTACGATCTGAGGGAAGCAAGGCGCCTCCAGAAAAAGATTCAACGACGCATTTACAAACTGGAGAGCGAACGCTGGAAAGCATTTTGCGAATCTCTAGACCCTCATAAACCGCTGTCATATATCTGGAGAACAATTCGTGGTCTTCGCTCCTCTCCACAACAACGGCACCCTTTTAAAGCTTCGGCACTCCATCATAGAAAAACAGAACTCGAGGTGGCTGAAGAATTTTGCACGAGAGTTGCCGGGAATAATATGAACGAGAGCATCGTCGCAGTGATCGTTCCTGAGACGCGATTACCAGAAATGGACACTCCGTTCACCATGGAAGAACTGGAAGGTGCGTTAGTCGCTTCTAAGCGCATGTCATCGCCAGGTCCTGATGGTATTACTTATAGTGCGTTGGGACACCTTGGACAAAAAGCTAGAAAAGAACTTTTAACATGCTTCAACAACTCCTGGCTCAGCGGCAGTGTTCCCCGAGAATGAAAAATAAGTCGATTAATACCACTTTTGAAATCGGGAAAATAACCATTGGACTTGACAGCGTATCGCCCTATTGCCCTCGCAAGCTGCATCGGAAAAGTGATGGAAAGAATGGTTCTATTTCGTCTCGAGTGGTACTTGGAACGATACACCAAATACCTTTCTTGCATGGCAGGCTTTCGTCGGGGCCGCTCCTCCATTGACTGTGTCATTGTGATGCGATGGTGATGCGACTGGTGCGCGTAATTGTGAATGATTGAAAAGTGCGCGAAATTAAAGGATGACCGAGTGCACGTGCTGGGTCGCCTGAACAACGACGACGCCGAGGACCGGTACACGTAAGAGCGTGGAGCGCAAGCATCCAAGACCATAAAGCAAACAAGGGCCAATGGCTGATCACCACGGAGTTTTGAAAGGCCAATCGGGACGAGACAAGTGTGCCCCAGAGGAAGCCAATCCTGAAGGGCAAGAGAGCTAGAAGTTCGAGGTGAACGAGGCAAGAGGAAGGACACAGCTGGGAGCTGAAGACAGGCAGTCGGGTGGCAGACCTGAGCCTTCTGGACCTCACCCGGTCTGGACCTCCGGACAGCGCCTTCCAAGGACGGCGAGCTGCCTCAACGGTCGAGACCAAGGCCTGCAGATTCCGGTGCGGGTGCAGCAACGGCAGTTCGGGTCACGGGCCTGAGCCTTGCAACCAGCCACCTCATCGGGCGAATCTGGGCCGCCACAGGCATCACCGAGCGAGCCCCGTTCCATCGTCGCCGCCAGCGAGCATCGGTACACGCCGTCGCCACCATTACAGCAGCAACGTTTTGGTGAGATCGAACTTGCTCTCTTCCCTGCACCGCCGAATCACCGCGTCAGAACTGCATCATGTAGCTGTGACTTTCCGTCGACAGTTTCGGGACTTTAGATGTTTGTTTTCCTTCTAAATCCCGCTTTTAGCCAGCTACTCATTTCTTGTAGTTTGTGTTTCAGTTTTGCTTCAGTTCTGCAGTAAATGTTTAGGTGTTGTTTGTTAAGCAAACGGCTTTGTCCTTATTAGAAAAACTCTCCGGGGCTCAACCAGGAGAAACAAATCAGCAACAAGAACCCGCATCACAAACTGGCGTCCGCAGCGACAGGACGAAGCCGTTGGTTTGACACCTTCATTTATTGACGCGGTTGACATCATGTCGAATATGCGAGAGCTAATGGCCTTGGCGGATCGCATGGGAATTGATGGGGCGGATTTTAAAGCATGGTACGAGGAGAAGGAGACACGAGCACGAGAGGAACGGGCTGCGGAACGAGAAGCTCGAAAGGAACAGTTGGAACGGGAGACGCAGGCCAAGAAGGAGCAGCTTGAGCTCGAGACGCGCGAAAAAGAAAAACAGCTCGAACTGGAGACACGCGCAAAGAAGGAGCAGCTGGAATTAGAGAACCAAAACCTGCAACTGCGTCTTAGACTTGCCGAAGCTGAGAATAGCCGTGTAGAGACAAGAACTGTTGACTCAGCACCAGGCTCAGCACAAGAAAGGAGTGTTTCATGCAGCGTGAATCCTCATAATTTGATACCGGGATTTAATGAAAGCCGGGACGACTTGGACGCCTATTTAAAAAGGTTCGAGAGAGTCGCCATCGGTCAAGAATGGCCTAGGGACAAATGGGCCACAGCTTTAAGTTTATGTTTGAGCGGAGAAGCCTTAAAGGTGTTTGGAAGACTTTCGCCGGAGGATTCACTCGATTATGATAAAGCCAAGTTGGCGTTGCTCCAGCGTTTCCGTTTTACGGCCGAAGGGTATCGGGAAAAGTTCCGACAAAGCAAGCCACAGGACGGCGAAACAGGCAAGCAGTACGCAACTAGGCTACTGAGTTTTTTCGATCGTTGGGTCGAAATGTCGAGGACCGGAAAAGAATATTTGGCTCTTCGTAACTTGATAGTTACAGAACAGTTTTTAAGAAACTGTCATCACCGTTTGGCACTTTTCCTGCGAGAAAAGAACTTCAACAAGCTAGAGGACATGGCCGAGGCCTCAGATAACTTTTTAGAAGCTCAGAGGCAAGTCAACCTGTTAGTTTTCCGAGAAAAAGTGGAATCTAAAAGCAATACGGAAAAAAGTGGTAGTTACTCGGAGAGAGGAGCAGTACGTTGTTTTGTATGTGGCAAAATGGGTCACAGGGCATCGGAGTGCCGATCAAGGCCAAAACAACCTTTCTGTGGATATTGTCAGAAGACGGGGCATGATTCCAAAACTTGCTCAAAGAAGAACGGTTCAGCCAACAAGACGTCATGTCTTTTGTCGCCAGAGGAGCACTCAACGGAAGTGAAGCTTTCACCGGACAAAGAAGAGGACATGGCGGGCGCCGTGAATACTCACCCGAAGTTTGCCACACACAAAATGCCCGTGTTACAGGGCAGAATCTTTGGCCGAACCGTCTCAGTGTTGCGGGATACGGGTAGCAATACGCTGGTGGTGCGTCGTTCTCTGGTACCCGATGAAGCCCTCATAGGTACTACCGCTACGCTATTCTTAGCCGATGGCAGTAGCATCACCGTTCCTGAGGCGGAGGTGGAAATTCATTCACCTTATTTTTCTGGTACATTTATTGTCAAATGCATGACAAACCCACTCTACGACCTTATCGTCGGAAATGTACCAGGTTCACGTGAAGTCCATGACCCCGATACCAAGTGGGAGGAAAGGATTCCGGTAAAAACCTACCCCAACTATATAGCGAGTGGAAAAGGAGCAGATAGAGAGGATGGTACCCTGAAGTCTTCAGTGGTTGGTATCAAAATCCGAGAGCAACGGTCAATCTCATCTGAAATCGATGTACCCACCTTGAAGACGACCCGAAAGGATCTTAGTGCCGCTCAAAAACAGGACAAGACCCTAGATTCTTGCAGGAGTAAAGTAGGTCAAGGGCTACAGGGAGGATCAAAGTCCTATTCGTTCGAGATAGAAAAGGGGCTGCTATACCGCTATTATCACCTACCATCTGGTAAGGTGATTCAACAAGTAGTAGTGCCCCAAAGATTGCGCAGCCAAGTGCTTACTTTGGCGCACGAAACCCTGATGTCGGGGCATCAAGGAATAAAAAGAACGATTGATCGTGTTCTACAATCATTTTACTGGCCAGGAGTTCAAGAGGCAGTGAGGAGATACGTGCGCTCTTGTGACGCATGCCAACGAACCTACCCCAAGAGCAGAGTTGGTAAGGCACCACTAGGTCGAATGCCTTTGATAGACACCCCATTCGAAAGAGTGGCAGTGGACATTATTGGGCCTTTAAAGCCAATATCACACATGGGTAATCGATATATACTAACACTAGTGGACTTCGCTACTAGATACCCAGATGCAATAGCCCTGCCATCCATCGATTCAGCCACAGTAGCCGAGGCACTGGTAGAGATGTTTTCTCGAATCGGGTTCCCGCGTGAGGTACTTTGTGATCAGGCATCATGCTTTACATCGGAGCTAATGAGAGAGGTCAATAACTTGTTGGCGATCAAGCATCTCAGCTCCACACCCTATCATCCCATGTGTAATGGCTTAGTGGAGAGATTTAATGGCACACTAAAGCAAATGTTGCGTAAATTGTGCCAAGAGGAACCCAAGACATGGGACCGACTATTAGCCCCACTCCTGTTTGCGTACCGGGAAGTCCCGCAAGCCAGCTTGGGATTTTCGCCTTTTGAGCTGATCTACGGTAGAAATGTTCGAGGACCTCTCAGTCTACTTAAAGAATTATGGACCGGAGACAATCAAAGCGAGGAAGTGAAGACAACATATGGGTATGTCCTGGATCTCAGAGATCGCCTAGAAAAAACATTGCAGTTGGCACAAGAAAACCTGTCACGAGCTAAAACAACGCAGAAGAAATACTATGACCGGGGAAGTCGGATGCGTCGGCTAAAGGTTGGAGACCGCGCCCTCGTACTACTTCCCACGACGGAAAACAAGCTTATGATGCATTGGAAAGGACCTTTCAGGGTCACAGGAAAGAAGGGTGACTCTGACTACTGGCTGGATATGGGACATACTACCAAGCTGTTCCATATAAACATGTTAAAACGCTACGAAGAGCGTCCTCCAGAAATATCACCCCAGTCCGCATCTTTCATTGTAGTGGAAGAGGAAGAGACAGACACGCCAGTGCCTACCTTTAAAGCTACTGAGGGCTTTGGTACTGAAGCTATCAAGCTTGGTCCTAACCTCAGGAATAGACAAAGGGAAGAAATTGACGAGCTCCTAGCCACCCATAAAGACGTCTTTTCCGAAGTCCCCGGCAAGACAAACTTGTTGGAGTGTCGTCTTAAACTGACAACGTCCGAGCCTATCAACACTCCACAATATCCGTTACCATTCGCAATGAAAGAGGTAGTTGAGAAAGAAGTCGGAGAAATGCTGCGACTCGGAGTGATTGAAAGGTCCGACTCACCTTACAACTCGCCATTGGTGCTGGTGAAGAAGCCCGATAAGAGTTACCGTACTTGCATCGACTTCCGTCGCATCAATGATGTGTTGGTCTCCGACGCAGAACCAATTCCGAGAACGGATGTATTGTTTACAGAGATCGGCACTAGGAAATTCTTCTCCAAGTTTGACCTTACGAAAGGATACTGGCAGGTGCCCTTGGACAAAGAATCCCGGCTAAAAACGGCATTCTCCACCCAATCGGGACACTACCATTTCCTCTATATGCCATTCGGTATCAAAACAGCGTCCGCAGTGTTTACCCGGCTAATGAGACGTCTCCTTCAGGGCATCCCGAACGTCGTTCATTATATCGATGATGTTCTCGTCGCTACGAGAACCTGGGAGGAACACATGCAGACTCTGAGTGAACTGATGAATAGGATTCGAGAAGCAGGACTCAAAATTAAGCCCCAGAAATCGGAGATTGGAATGACGTCGATTGTGTTCCTGGGTCATCGACTGGGAGATGGAACAATTCAGCCGGTAGAGGACACGATCATAAAAATCGCCAAAGCCCCATTACCCACTACGAAGAAACAACTACGTTCGTTTCTTGGCGTGGCAGGATATTATCGTGATCTAATCCCTCACTACGCTGAGAAGGCACTGCCTCTGACAGAGATGACAAAGAAAAGGGAGAGTAACAAGATCAATTGGAATAGTGAAGGGCAGACAGCTTTCGAAACACTAAAGCAAGCTCTGGCGTCTGGACCTATTTTAAAGGCTCCGGATCTCAAACGTGGATTTGTACTCCGCAGTGACGCCTCCGATTCTTGCATCGGTGCAGTCCTTATGCAAGAGCACGACGGTGTTTTACACCCGGTAAAATACGCCAGTCGTCAGCTACTGCCTCGAGAACAGAACTACTCAACAATCGAGCGGGAGTGTCTCGCGTTGGTGTGGGCAGTGGAAAAGTTCCACATATTTTTATATGGGACATATTTCACGGTTCAAACAGATCACCAACCGTTGCAGTACTTATCTCGAGCAAAACACCTCAACAGCAGAGTTCTGCGGTGGAGTTTAGTACTGCAAGAGTACAACTTTCACGTAGAACATATAAAGGGATCCGAGAATGTTGGAGCCGACTACATGAGTAGGTTGCAGTAAATATGTTCTGTGTGTTATTATTACAAGGTCATGCTTGTGTGGTGGACTGTTACTGGAGTTAATGACTGTATTTGTACTGTTCTTAGTTGCTGCCAAAAACTTTTCTTATTGTTGTTGGTTGAATGTTACGTTCTGTGGACTCGGTGTTTCGACGTGAGACAGGTCAACGAAGAAGCAGTGTGGTGCCATAGGTGTGTTGTGATAGCTTGTGTGGTGCGCATCGAACGACAGTTTTTCAACCGGAAAAACTTCTTCGAAAGGGGGCCATTGTGATGCGATGGTGATGCGACTGGTGCGCGTAATTGTGAATGATTGAAAAGTGCGCGAAATTAAAGGATGACCGAGTGCACGTGCTGGGTCGCCTGAACAACGACGACGCCGAGGACCGGTACACGTGAGAGCGTGGAGCGCAAGCATCCAAGACCATAAAGCAAACAAGGGCCAATGGCTGATCACCACGGAGTTTTGAAAGGCCAATCGGGACGAGACAAGTGTGCCCCAGAGGAAGCCAATCCTGAAGGGCAAGAGAGCTAGAAGTTCGAGGTGAACGAGGCAAGAGGAAGGACACAGCTGGGAGCTGAAGACAGGCAGTCGGGTGGCAGACCTGAGCCTTCTGGACCTCACCCGGTCTGGACCTCCGGACAGCGCCTTCCAAGGACGGCGAGCTGCCTCAACGGTCGAGACCAAGGCCTGCAGATTCCGGTGCGGGTGCAGCAACGGCAGTTCGGGTCACGGGCCTGAGCCTTGCAACCAGCCACCTCATCGGGCGAATCTGGGCCGCCACAGGCATCACCGAGCGAGCCCCGTTCCATCGTCGCCGCCAGCGAGCATCGGTACACGCCGTCGCCACCATTACAGCAGCAACGTTTTGGTGAGATCGAACTTGCTCTCTTCCCTGCACCGCCGAATCACCGCGTCAGAACTGCATCATGTAGCTGTGACTTTCCGTCGACAGTTTCGGGACTTTAGATGTTTGTTTTCCTTCTAAATCCCGCTTTTAGCCAGCTACTCATTTCTTGTAGTTTGTGTTTGAGTTTTGCTTCAGTTCTGCAGTAAATGTTTAGGTGTTGTTTGTTAAGCAAACGGCTTTGTCCTTATTAGAAAAACTCTCCGGGGCTCAACCAGGAGAAACAAATCAGCAACAAGAACCCGCATCACAGTCATTGATTTATCGACATTTGTTCAACAAGAAAAAAGTCGCAAGCGCATATCAGTGGCACTCTTTCTTGACCTGAAGGGTGCATATGATAATGTAGCTCACGATTCCATCCTCACTTCTCTCGCAGCAATGGGCATTGGTGGACGAATGTTTCAATGGATAAAAGACTATATAACTAGCAGGGGTTTCTTTGTGCAAACAGATGAGGGTAAAACTGCTGAACATTACACCTACTGCGGAGTACCTCAGGGAGGTGTTTTAAGCCCCACATTGTTCAATGTGGCCCTCATTGGTCTGGTGAAGGTTCTGCCAAAGTCGGTGTGCCTATCCATATACGCCGATGATATTTGCCTCTGGAGTGCTGCAGTTACTCGCCCTCAGGTGCGTGCACGAATACAGCGGGCAGCAACCCTCACAACAGCCTACCTTCAGAAACAAGGCCTAAATATATCAACTGTGAAGTGCGCGTTGATGGCGTTTACACGAAAACCAATGACGCCATACCCTGTTTACATCAATGGGCAGAGTGTCAATTATGCACGGACGCATCGTTTCCTGGGCATAATTATCGACAGAAGTCTTTCGTGGAGCCCACATTGTGCGTACTTGAAGAAGAGACTGCTATCTATTGTGCATATTATGAAATTCTTGTGCAGTAAAGCATGGGGAACTTCTGTGGCCTCCATGCTACAGCTGTACAGGGCCCTATTTCTGGGTCTATTGCGCTACAGCTTGCCGGTGCTGACTAACACTTGCAAATCGAATACTCATTCATTGGAGAGTTTGCAGAGTCAGGCACTGCGTATCTGCCTAGGACTGCCCCGATGCGCTTCTACTTATGCCACAATCATGCTTGCCAAAGACCATCCGGTCAGGACATATATAGTTGTGGATTGCCTCAGAGCGCACATTCGTCATGCTAGCCGTGTCCCCGACCACCACTTGGCCCTTCTACCTTCCGGAAGACCACGTGCTACGTTTTCAGACGTCATAGCCAAGCACCTAAACAGCATTCCATCAGGATATACGCCAGCTGCGAGAACGGCATGCCCTTTGTGGTGCCTCGACCAGCCGCAAGTACGTCTAGAAATTCCGGGAATCAAAAAGAAAAGCAGTCACTCCAGAGTTACATTGAAGCAAGCAACACTGCAATTATTACATGAGTTGTACTTAGACCGAACGCAGATATACACTGATGGGTCCGTCTCATCCAGCAGCTCATCAGGTGCCGCTGTAATTCCGGCTGCAGAAATGACAATCAAGTTTAAGTTGTCGCATATGACTACATCTACGGCATCAGAGCTTGCTGCTATAAGGGCTGCTTTACAATATCTCGTTCAAGAACGTCCAGGAAAATGGGTCATATTCTGTGATTCGAAGGCAGCGCTTCAGAGTTTGCAGTCTACCATGCGTAGGAGGAGCCATGACCAACTGGTAGAAGAAATAAGACATTGCCATCATGAAGCTCTAGCACGAGGGCATGATATTATATATCAATGGCTGCCTGGACATATCGGTATTACCGGAAATCAATTAGCCGATGATGCAGCCCGCTCAGCCCATGAAGAAACCCGTGTAGTCCCGATTCCTCTATCAAGGAATGATGCAGCAAGACAACTTTACCTGCTGGCTCGAGATCTCACACGCACGTTCTGGTCGTCTACCACCTTCCAAAGGTGTCAATTTTATGAACTGGATCCTTCGCTCAAGCTAAAGCTACCATCACACCTTTCCCGCTCCGATGCGACACTGTTATGCCGCCTTTGGTTGGGTGTTGCATTCACAAAGGCGTACTCCTTTCGCATTGGTATGGCAGACACTCGTACATGTGACTACTGCGGAGATGAAGAGACCATCGAGCACGTCCTGTGCAGCTGCGCTTGCTACGACACACAGCGATGCCAGCTACGGATGGTTTTGAATCGACTTGACCCCGGACCATTTTGTGTGCAGAAGATACTAGGACCTTGGGCATCTGCCTCAGTTGCGCAGAAAGCAACTAAAGCACTGCTACTTTACCTTAAGTCAACAAACCTGAGCGACCGCCTGTAAACTGTGTGTGCTCCCCGAGTGTGCTCGTGATTGTTTGTACCTTCTCATCTTTCTGCAACCTCTTTTCTCCCCTTTATCCCCTCCCCAGTGCAGGGTAGCAAACCGGATGTGCGCCTGGTTAACCTCCCTGCCTTTCCTTGCATCTTTATCTCTCTCTCTCTATGTTAACCACAGTTTCAGCCAGATGAGATTTGCGAGCTTCAGCGCAGCGTTTTGGCTGCACTTCCCCAATACTGTAAGTGGGCTGCAAAAAGTAAATTGTTAGAATCATCGCGCAAACATGATATGACGACTCGATGTGCTGCTGAACGTTGCACAATAAGCCATCAGCCTACACAGATATTCTGTCTTAACGGGGTTTAATTTACAGTAATAAATTTACCCGGAAAGTTGAAAACAATTCAAAAATAATATTTTAAGCGAAGGAACCACTCAATGATCTGAGCGAGTTCCGGGAAACACAGGGCATAAAAATATGCTGGAATTATACGGAAAAGTTTGATCGAGTCTAGGTTTGCAGAAGGAGTTTTTTATAAATGCTTTTAAACGCATAGGTTCTGGCCAAGGTGTGGCTTCTGCTGATTCTTTTTTCATACATAATAGCTTTCATTGCGTATTTGTCAACAGTCACAAAACTTATACAACAAGCGGGCGCATCAATAAACTTTAACTTACCTTCTCCATAGTATACTATAATGGTTGACGAAATGATATAATTTGCACATCATCATTTTTTATACGCGTGAAACATCGAAATGACTGCACTACAGTCAGTGAGAACTTCCCATCACTATCAACAAAACTATCATGAACGAAAAAAATGTATGATGAAAGTTGCGAACACAATAAATACATACAAAAAGGCACAGAAAGTTTGTACCCAGGAGTACTTTTCAACATGTGACCATGCGAGCAATACTAAGTGGCCGCGAGTTGTATGAAATAATCAGAGCACTTTGACTCAACGTGGGTGGAAGCGATCAGTCATGAACATTCGAAACAACCACGTGACTAAGTACATGACTACGCGAGGCAATTAAGTACCACTGTGCGCAAAACACTGCGTGGAATGTTCTCGCCGGCTAAGACTGAGATTACTTCAATGGCAGGCTGACACGTCGAGAAAACAAGCAATCACTGAAAACTCATGAACAGCCGTAATTTTGTCGGAAGTTGAGACGCCAATGTAGAACGCAGCGGTCGCGGCCACTTCAGTCGTCGAAACTCTCGCATTATCGTCGTCAGTCACCAATAGGTCCACTGATTCCATGTCGCCGACCTGCCATGTAGCGCTAAACACTAAGAATGACCAATGCACGGTGAACTCTAGCACACCGTCTACTTAGCTACCACTGCAGAAAAGACGGCCGTAGATACTGCCGTTGCCTTTGCTGCGAGATGGGCTGAAAGGTTTCGCCGTGAGTGTGTCTCGTGCTAAGCACGTTCGAAGGCCTCATAACAATGTCGACTACCTGGTCGCGAAGATGTGGAGGCCTCCACGTCTTTTACCACCACAACGTCAGTTTCTTATGCCAAACCAGTATTGAAGTGCACGTATATAAGTCCGCAAAACTAAAATCAGCGAAAAATCAAGATGCGCTTGTTGTCCGTAGCCACGTCAAAAATGCAACTACGCCTGTGACAACTATACTGCCTAATCATGCATGCCGGTGGTGTTACAGCCCGCTGCTGTCCAACCGAAGGGAATGGCTAAGGAGTATACAAAAATTTTGATGCCTCCATCATAGGAATTTATATGCCATAAACGTGAAAATTGACTTCACTAAGTTGATTCTTTATTGTACGCTCATATATACGCGAGCACAAAACCCCTATTGCTACTGAGTGGCTATGGCACCTTGTGACGAGCATAGACCCAGTTAATGCCTGATGATACAACTCCATCAAGACAGCTAAAGTCTACTATGATGATGAAATCCGTTTGGTGCAAATGGTTATATATAACTTGACACAGAATATTTCGGATGACGCGCTAAGCTAACAACAAACACACAAAGTAATACTGCTACCCTGTACTAACTCACTCGAAGTATCATTACTTCAAAGAAGAGGTGACGAGGTGTGCGTCTAACCTCAATAGGATAACCTTTAAAGTTAGCCTGTTCGCATGTTGATGAGTGCTTCAGGAACACGCGAGCCAGAGTTGCAGCTTGAGCAGTTAACTCACGCAGCTATTTTACTTTCCGCTATCGTGCTTTTTTTGAACCATTGCAATCCTTTTTGTGACAGAGCGCTCACGACGTGTAATAAACATGTGCGCTATGAATCATTTGCATTTACAATTTGCGAAAGTTAAATACAATAGAAGAATTGTCGTTTTGAGTTTCAGTCGTAGTTATTCTGCCACACATCACTTGAAACCGACACAGTTTATATGGCACAACAGTAACAATTTTTCCTCAGTAACATTGCGGAGACAGGGAAGCTGTAAAGAAGCTTTGATGTCAATATAATTATTAAATCTACACACCTAATGAGAGTTAGGTGTGTAGATTTAATAATTATATTGACATCAAAGCTTCTTTACAACTTCCCTGTCTCCGAAATGTTACTGAGGAAATATTGTTACTGTTGTGTCATATTAACTGTGTCGGTCCTACATGCTACTACTGCGGAGATGAAGAGACCATCGAACACGTCCTGTGCAGCTGCGCTTGCTACGACACACAGCGATGCCAGCTCCGGATGGTTTTGAATCAACTTGACCCCGGACCATTTTGTGTGCAGAAGATACTAGGACCTTGGGCATCTGCCTCAGTTGCGCAGAAAGCAACTAAAGCACTGCTAATTTACCTGAAGTCAACAAACCTGAGCGACCGCCTGTAGACTGTGTGTGCTCCCCGAGTGGGCTCGTGATTGTGTGTACCTTATCATCTCTCTGCAACTTCTTTTCTCCCCTTTATCCCTTCCCCAGTACAGGGTAGCAAACCGGATGTGCGTCTGGTTAACCTCCCTGCCTTTCCTTGCATCTTTATCTCTCTCTCTCTAATGAGAGTTAATTAGGCTGTACGTGCTACAATAGTGTTCAGTCATACCTCATTCCTTCGTAATAGGTAATAAGCTGTAGAGGTAAAATAACTGTGTGTGAAAGATATGAACTCTGGGATGTGGACCTCAATATCTTTATTTATGTCACTGATGACAGACACGCTGTCAGTAATGTATGCATTGATTGCCACGGAATGAATGCATTGGCACTGTTGAATATGTTGAACGCAGAACATTTCATATCATAACATTGAATACAACGGTGAAAAGAACGTAATACCTTGATTGTTATTGTAAATATGTCTTATACTTGACGTTTCATTAAGTATTGTTTTATTGTTTTGAAATACAAACAGCTAACCTTTGCAGCACTTGCTACTCAAAAGTCTTAAGGGCTGATTCATCAAGCTGCCCAAACAGAGATGTTTAAAAATTTGATTAAAGCTTGTGTGCTAAAAATTCTGCACTTCCCTTTTTTTGGCAGTAGGGCTTCCCTTCGATGACCATAAAAATTGCGGGACTCTTAAGCTTTGTCTTCAAAATTTGAACGCAATAGCGATATTATATTCCTAGAGCGTATTTCAAGCACTTATTGCATGAAAACTTTTTGAACTTGTCACTAAGCCACTACGTGGGCTTTATGGAAAGGTGGGCACTTTGTAGTGGGTGACCGGATAAAAACCCTGAAGTGATCATGATAATCACGTGACATAACTGCCGATATCAATGTACGCTTGTGTCACCGAATATAACTCTAATATTTCGTGGTGTATTGTGAAGCTTGTATTCAGGGCGTCTGTTTTTGCAAAGCACGAAAGTTTCATCACTGCGTTTTCAAACATAGGAAGGTATTTTCTCTGTACTCACAAGCAAACTAGTGACTGCGTGGTAGACATTCGCTTGCAACACAGAATTCCCAGGTTTGATCCACACTCAGATCCAGACGACTCTGGTTCAATCCTGAGTCTAAGCAAGATTATTTATTATTTTATTTGCATCATTCTACTTTTTTTTGTCACGCAAAAGAAGATTTTTTCGCTCAGAACCAACGACGCCAACGCCGAAATTTCCGAGACACGAGCTTTTCAAGGCTCTCGCGTTAATACATACTATGCAGATAGTGGAAAGAACACTTCAAAGGTGTTCGATCCGGATTAATGAACTTACTCTTTCCGCCTACACATATTAACCAGTATACAAAATTTTTGATCCAAAGTTGCCAATGCCAGCTCGTTATGAGTTGCGCGCTCATTACCCTCTGCAACGTACACCCTTTTTAAGACGGTAGTACAGCGCGTTAGGAAAGCATACGAAGTGTCGTGGTGTTCATTTATGTCGGAAAAAAGAACCTTCTCTATACTTGATAACAGTCGTTTTATTAAGGTGTGTATCATGCTGTAAACGTTGAAGTAAGAATGACCGCTGGCCCCGCCGCGGTGGTGAAGTGGCTAAGGTACTCGGCTGCTGACCCGCAGGGCGTGGGTTCGAATCCCGGCTGTGGCGGCTGCATTTCCGATGGAGGCGGAAATGTTGTAGGCCCGTGTGCTCAGATTTGGGTGCACGTTAAAGAACCCCAGGTGGTCTAAATTTCCGGAGCCCTCCACTACGGCGTCTCTCATAATCATATAGTGGTTTTGGGACGTTTAACCTCACAAATCAATCAAGAATGACCGCTGTCAAATAATACTTTATTTTTGACGACGCTTCACTGATAATGCATAGGCACTGGAAGTCAATGCAAATATTCCGTGAGTAGTGAAAGCCCTATTTGCGTTATAGTTTGAATAGACAAATTCACAATGCCTCAGACTGCCTGGCCGTCCCTTTTATAAGTGGACATATCTTTGTTTCCCTGTCAAAACTTCAGCCAGCCAGCCTGAAAAACGGTTAATCTCTTGTTTAAGTTTTGTTGCGGTGGCATTGAGTAGTTTTTGAGGTTCTCAGCGAGGTAAAATGCGTAGTTTTGATCGGTACTGAATGAAGAATCGGTGAAGCTTACCTCAGTGGTATTTTTGCCAAGAAATTCTGGGGAACAGAGACGATTCTTCGTGATGTATCTTCTTTTCGCAAAGTTATCCGAACTGTGAACGCGTGTGTCGAATGCACGTTCACAATCACTGAACTGTAGACGCTGCGGCTGGCACAGCTGCTGGCTTTTTCCCGCGAATAAGCAAACTGATCGAGTAGGGTATTTTTTTGTGCGTGACAGTGACACATGCGCAGTTGTCATTTGCGACGAAAACTGGAGGAAACATTTTCAATTTTAATTGGCCCTTTCATAATAATACTGATGCACTGGGGAAACAAAATACGGCGTCTATGTACCGCAACATTTCTTATTAACTGGACATACAACCGTATGCGACCTATGTATGAAGCTGTACTATGGGGCACATCAACACAGAAAAAAACTTAAACCTGTAGTTGAAATAAGGAAATAAGCTCATTTGCCCTTCAAATAATGACTCGTTTAATTGGTTTAGTCGTCAGTAGTAATATTGACTTACATTGTCACTCATAAGTAAAACTCTCCCGTTCTCTCTAAAAGAGTCATGAGCAACTAATCGGAAACTTACAAATGCAGTGTCACACACGTCGACAATATTTTTCAAAATAACTCCTGGGAGCACGCGTATTCTTGTTAGCAGTTGAAGAATCATATTTTGGTAACATTAGTATATAGTGTAGAGTTGCACTAACCCTTAGATAAAGCCAATGCTTATGTTAGGCTTCCACTTACGGCATAATCAAATCAAATGATATTTCTCATCGCACTGCAGTGACCTACAGCTTGTTCGTAGGTTGTAGAACCGATAATTACGCAAGTGACGTACACATTTAAATGTCAGCCGCTCTATATACAAAGAATTAAAATAATTGTTAAAAATATAACATTCACTTTTCAGCGTAATGCCATTCTCGTTTCGTAGAACTTGCTCACCATCGTATATTGACAATAGTTTTCACTCAATGCCCTACATGGTTTCGAATTTGTGATGATGAATACGCAGTGAGACTTTGTGACAACAAAAGCAGCCTTATTAGTGAAGTGTCAAATGCGAGTGCGGAAAATTGCTTTGAAAATCAACACATGAATTAGCCAAGAAAATTTTGAGAGACGTTCATTGAACTGTTTTAACTATGTTTTAGAAACTGTGATGAAGATGTGAAGAAAGTGAACTGAAATAAAGCGAGCTTGCCGCCAGCAAAGAGCGATCACTTAACCTAAAAGTTATGGCCTCATTACTCTTACTAATTTATCATGGGCTGTGATTTCCTCATTCACTTTGTTTGATACTGATGTGCATGCAAACGCTCGTCGGCTATACTATATTCACATCTCTACCACAATTACTATGGTCCCATAAAACAAGTTCATTAACATGATTTACACTTTATTTGACTTTATTATCCACTAGTTTCTACTAACAGTACATCAAACAAATATTCAAGCTCTCGAAGCTTCAATTATTGTCATTTCCTGATTGCGAAGATCTTGTTCCGACAAAACGTGGTGCCTTCAGGTGGTTTGTGAGGTGGCTGTTCTTTGAAAGATTACGTTTTATGAGATGCCCGCTAGCTAAGAAAGAGTGCTCTACGTTCGCTGCCATGGCTGCGAGTGGGGCTGACTAGCATTTGAAGGGTCTGCATTCACATAACTACGCCACAAAGTGGATGATGGGACTACCCCCACCGAGCTCAATGGGTGTGTGCATCGGCTGCGTCATTTTAATGTGGCTGGTTTTGCACCTACTATAAAGGCAATTTTTTCGTTTGTCCACTTTG
The DNA here is from genome assembly GCF_043290135.1 of Rhipicephalus microplus. Classification (NCBI taxonomy): domain Eukaryota; kingdom Metazoa; phylum Arthropoda; class Arachnida; order Ixodida; family Ixodidae; genus Rhipicephalus; species Rhipicephalus microplus. The sequence goes on from NW_027464588.1 coordinate 22,865,904, forward strand.
TATTCTTCAGATGTGTTACAATTACATCCATGCCCTTAAAACAGTACACTCACAAAATTTGATAGAGTACCGTAAGAGCAGAGGAACTGTCTTACCCTCCCTAGAGTTCTTTCACTCCGCGGGGGAGTAGAGCAGGGTTGTCCGCTACTTACTCTTTCCCTGAAGGTAGAGTAAAAGAGAGTGTGAACGCTCTGCTGCTCAGGTGGAGTTCCTAACCTATGCAACTCTCGTGCCGATAAGGCGTGAAGGAGGTTTGGTGCTCCATCTTTGCTGACGGAGTACAATCTAGCGTTTGCATGTTACCACCGACGCCGCAAAGCAATATGACTGTCTCGTAACCATACGCCTGAGAGCATAGACGCCCTAGACGTAAGTTTATTGCATAGTTATTTTGATAACTTTCAGTGATAACAAAAGCATGGTTGTGTGATCATGAACGTTTCGTTCGCGAAGCGCCAACAGTAACACCTTAATTCTAAGCAAAAAACCATCGGCAACATCTAACGCATCGCCAAAAGTTCTAGCGCAGCAGGAGTAATTCTACTCTTGGAGGGGCTGGTGCACTCTAGCCCGTCCAGATTGTAAAGCTCGGTGAGATAGTAGCGCCACTGCCGCAGAGAGTGTATGCATGAACTCTATTTCAGAAGCATGATTGTACACTGGCGAGGGAGCTTGTCCACTCTCGTTCAGCCAGAGTATGAGCACTCGGTCGAGAAAGCGTGCTTACTCTGTGCAACAGAGAGTTACCAGTATTGCTGAAAAGAGGGTGAAATGTGGGACAATGCTTTACTCCCGTAAAGAGGGTTGAGTCTCTTGGAGCTGTGAATGTACCATTGACGTAGCCGCATACGCTACCTGCTCTCATTATCTGCATGTTTTTTTACTGCAAAACTTGTTATGTGATTAGAACATGGATAACGCGTGGCGCCGTACTTGTCCGCTACCGCTGTCACCACCTCTGCCACCAGTGTTCGTAACCAGTATTGCAAGGAATAAGAAAAAAGCTCCGTAAATAAAACAATAAGAACACCCTGCATATCGAACCTAAGTTCACTGCGGGCCAGCCCAGAATTTTACCACTGAGCCAGGTCGGTTCTTGGAGCTTGTTTTAAACTGGCCTTAAGCAGGCTTGACGTAGGAAAAAGAATCGCGTTCTTTTGAGCAATAAAGTGTTTTAGAACATCAAAGAGAGAACGAGGCGTCGCACAATGTGAATTGCGTAACGAGTGGGTCATCCAGTGCTCTAACTCATGAGAAAACTTATTCTTGATCATCTAATAAATGTGGTGCATAGCCACTTCAGGCACAATTGATTGATTGATTAAAGCTTTATTTTGGTCCTGAGAAGACGCAGGGAGACCCCACAACACCAGCTAATCCCACGTAGGGACCGTCAAGCCGAGCTTGGCGGCCCGTTCACGGGCACTTTTGACGGCCAGGGTTTGATCGTTATGTTCAGGGCTGCGTAAGAGCGCAGCCCTTCTGTCCTCACTGAGGGCGGAGCCGATGGCTTCACATTCCCACAACACGTGGTCGAATGTTACCGACAGTCCACAGGCGGGGCGATTCACACTTGGATACCGTTCAGGGTACATGACATGAAGAACCGCAGGGTTAGGCACTGGCTGCAATCATCTAAGATGATTGCAGCCAGTGCCTAACGCTGCGGTTCTTCATGTCATGTACCCTGAACTTCATGTCATGTACCCTGGTGGGTATGCTTCTTGAGCCTTATTACTACCCGGCTCAAGAGGCATACCCACCAGACCAACTCTCGTCACCGTTGCCGTGCACAACGTCACCGGGCTTTACTGCGCTTGTAGCAGCAGACCGATAGCAGCGGTATCCAAAGCAGCAACAACGACCCATTGATCTGTTTCCAGCCATTGAATTCGAGATTGCAGACGCTGTTGTTTCAACTGCGCCCTGCTAGATGGCACTACCTGTCCCGTGTAACCACGTGAAAATCAAATTTTTGAACCACTCGAGCCATTTCCCATAGTAAGGTCCGGCGGTTCATTTTTCCATTATTTAAACAGAAACGAACAAGCAGCATTTTATTGCGTCTTTTGATGCACGGCAGGTTTCTCATTTAGTGCAGTTAGATCAATCACTAGTGATTAATTGTAGGCGATACATCTGATGCCATCGGGATTATTTTGATAAGCTCTTACTGCGGCACTTGTGTTGTTGTGCATTTACCTTAGTGTTTTGGTAAGTGGGGCACACTTGTTGATAACGTTATCGTTTTAGATGTTGTCAAACAATGAGCTTTCACACTCTGATATAAATTGTCATTTCACTTTAGTATCTGTTTGAAGCAGCCAGAACGTATGGGCACTGCAGAAATTTTTTCTTCTGCATGAACAACTCATTCGAGCCTGCTCTGTTTAATAGGAAATAACTACATGTCTTATTCACCCTATGAGCTGTTCCGTGTCTGCTAATGCCACACGGCTTCTCGTGGGTTCAATTGCGTGTGTGAGTAAGCTGCTGAGGTAGGTGAGGCGCCAGGCATGTGCGTAATTGGCTTCACAATGAGCGATCGGACCGAAAATTGGCGGGTGTCACACAAGCAGACAGTTGATGTGAAATGCGTTAAAGGAGCAGCAAATGATCAGAAACAAAATGAAAGAGGCAGCATATACAAGCTAAAAGAAAGATTGAACTTCAAAAAAAGAACGGCCCTATATAGCCTCGTCAAACTTTGACTACGTAGGGGCACCTGGCTCGCATTACTCACAAGCGAATGCCGGTGCGAAACACTGGCAATGTTTCCCTTAACATTGAGACTTCGTAGTGCATGCGACTCTATTTCTCGCATGTAAGTGATACTTTCATTCCATTCAAAGCCAGTGCGGCCGAATAAACTTCATGCAACAGAGTCGGTTGGTATGGTTAAATCCGAAAAGTGAGCTCAGAACAATGACATTATGCTGACTAAACTTTGAGCGTTACTGGGCAAAACATTTTTATGTAAAAACTGCTGGCGCCACGTATTAGTTGATATATAGAATAAAGTAGTGACTTTCATGCCTCCAAATATGTGTCTTTTGCTAATTTTAAGGCAGCCTAATATTTGTCATGCGGCTTTGCGACAGTGAAAGTGAGGTGTTAGGAACACAAGGTTGCAATCAAACTGCCACTCAAGCTAATTTTTTTTCATTTCTTCTTAACCTGCTTCGCTCGTACACAGGCTCAGTAACAATATTTTTGGCGCCGAAATGATCTCACGCGCTCACGTGACGTCGTGAGATCGACCGATCAACCTTTATATGAGTATCGGGCAGTGACTGAGTTCGACGTGAGCAGAAAGCCGTTTTCCGAGTAGACGTGGCCCGCATCCTCAATGCATAATAAACACCGTCACTGAAGGGCTAGAGTCCCTCCAAGAAGGGCCACGAACGCTAGCTCCACCGCTCTCTGCTTTCAACGACTGTACTACGCGTAGGGGACGGGCGTCCCGTCTGTAGAGTTGATAAACTAGTTGCGGTGCTCGGATGCTGATCCGAAAGTCACTGGTTCCATCGTGGCCGTGCCAGTTGCATTTGCATGGGTGCCAAAATTTGCTTGGTGCAATACAGCTGACAAAAAAAAAACTGGTGACAAACCAGCTGACAAAAAAAAACTGGTTATTGTGAAACTGTCTGTAATTGTTCATTTTGAGGACCGCTGTTGAAAAAAAAGTTGTGCATCTAACGATCGACTTCCTCTTTGAGGAGCCCAGGCTACGGCACGATGCATCGGTATATAGGGTGCTGACAGCCGTATGGAGGGCAGCATTTCCTGAAGGAACACTACAAAGAAAAGAAAATATTGTAGTGAGTGATGGTGTACATTCATTGTCGTCTTAGGTATCTAGCAGAGCAACTATGCAAGAACTTCTCTTTCCTACAATAAATTTCTTAAAATGTACAATATTAGTTTTTCTATTGCATTGGAATGCTAGTAATAAAGCAATAAAATCGTTTCCATTCACAAAGTCATTTGAACACCAAAGAAATTGCCTTGCCCTCTAGCTGAATAAAATATTTTGCGTACAGATTGATTCTAAGAAAATATGTTTGTTTTATGGGCGATTCTCTTAAAGCCGTGGGTCTGTCCCTCCTAGCTCGTACGTGACCATTTAGTTTGATGACTTAGACAGCCAGTACAGATGGACGGACGGATTGACAGACCAACAGACAGATGAACACATACCCAGGCAGACAGACAGTGGTGGTTTTGGGACGTTAAACTCTACATATTATCAATCAATCAATCAATCAATCAATCAACCAATCAGACAGACAGACAGACAGACAGACAGACAGACAGACAGACAGACAGACAGACAGACAGACAGACAGACAGACAGACAGACAGACAGGCAGGCAGGCACGCAGGCAGGCAGGCAGGTAGGCAGGCAGGCAGGCGGATGGATGAACGGATGGACGGGCCGTTCACGGCTTACCAATAAAAGCTTCCGAAGCTTCACCCCACACATCATCATTCACTGATATGCTGATTTTTTTTTTTGTTACGCCAACGTCAGTATGCATGCACGCCTACATAGAGTTGTAAAACAAAGCCATTTCTGTTACGCCCTATCAAATCTACACGTAATAAAACCATGCACACGGTCCCAGTAAGAGAATTCTTGAAGAAAGGCTGTTCAGCATTTTTATCTTCTTATTCATTCATTCGGTACATACTGCAGTCTGTAGACCAGCCATAAGGTGTGAAAAAAGGGAACATAGTGGAAAAAGTGAACAATTTATGCAGCAGGCTTGAGTAAACATTGTCACTAAAAAGTACATACTACTTACGACGATTAAATATACATTTGCAGAAAAAAGTGCACTTGTTTCTAGAAAAACGTATAACGCCACAACTGAAATATTGAGATGACATAGTATAATATGCCAATAGCTCGGCTATTTGCACTGAAGAATGGACATAATTTTTTATGACAGGAATGTGACATTCACACACACACAAAAAAGTTGAAGGCAGTTCAATCAATTGACCAATAGTTCTCAGAGAGAGTTTTGAAAACGTTATATGTGCAAAATATGGTGCCGCATCATGACTGCCACTGTGTCTGGTTTGCCTGGAAGGAGAGGGATAAATGTACACACTACAATCCACATGATACGCCCAAGTACGAAGCAGTAACAGCAACTTGTCTCTTGCAATAGCAGCAGGCTATTTCAAAAGTGGAAGCTGTTTCAACAGTTCGAAACTCTTAGTGATGAAGGTGCATCAAGGCTGTGATAGGTGCAGTAAATAAAAAAAAACACAATCTTCCTGAAGGGGATCATAGGGTGATGCGAAACATCGCGTTTGTGCAGCGCGAGCAGCCGTTTGTTTATGCGAAGCCTTTCTTAGCGAACTTCGGCGACTTTGAGCTTATCTATCTATCTATCTATCAATCTATCTATCTATCTATCTATCTATCTATCTATCTATCTATCTATCTATCTATCTATCTATCTATCTATCTATCTATCTATCTATCTATCTATCTATCTATCTATCTATCTATCTATCTATCTATCTATCTATCTATCTATCTATCTATCTATCTATCTATCTGACCACCTACGACATTTAGCTCTCCTGGCCATTTCGATAATGGTATCGATACCAACTTTGGTATGGCATAACATGACTCTATGAACAACAAACATATTTGTCTAGTCACAATATGAAAATCATGACATGTATGTCATGGATGTCATGATTTATACTTCAAGGTCTTGCTGCTCTTGTGGTGGTTCGTTTCACATGGCATGTTGGAAAACTGGTATGCTATGACATGATTGCAAGGCGAACGCAAGCAACAGTTCTAGCATGAAAAACATGACATGCGTGTCTTGTAACAACATGGCTACATGCCCTACTCATGATGCGCTCGCGGCCGTTTCACTAGCCTCCTATATACCAAACTTGGTAGGACGGTACGTCAATGGATGACAAAGGTACGTGACTGGTGCAAACGTGATAATCATGAGATGCCGTGTCATGTAACAACATGACTACAAGCTACGCTCATGATGCGCTCGCAGCCGTTGGGCTAGCTTCACATGTACCAAACTCGGCATTACGCGATGCAAACGAATAACATAGGTAATTGACACATCCAAACATGATAATCACGGCATGCGTGTCATGTAACAGCAGGACCACATGCCACACTCATGATGCGCTCGCGGCCGTTTCGCTATCTTCACATATGCCAAATTTGGTATTACGTGACACCAATGGATGACTAAGGTGTGTGACTGGTGCAAACATGATAATCATGAGATGCGTCTCATGTGAGAACATGGCTACATGCCACAGTTAAGGCGCCAATACATTTCGACGTGATGCGGTGCACGTGATCGCCGGCGTTCATTCCATTGCGTCACGCTGGCGTAGCCACGCCAGGCACCGGTCCTGCCATATACTCGCAGGCGTGTGCCGCGTTGCGTTGCTTTGACGCATGCGTGTTTCAGCACGTCCGGCATGCCTCGGTCACGAAAAGAGGGAGACGCAGTGTTGTCTGAGTAACGCATCGGCATGAAATGCAGCATGTCGCATTTTGCGCCGGTTGCCGTCGGGCTGCGCCGATGGACGCTGGTCGCGCCGGTTACGCCTGACGTCAGACTATAGAGTCCTCGTGTTTTATTAACGTAGCGTCGTTGTGCCCAGCGTGCGCGTGCGTCAACGCTACAATGGAGCATATTGGGCCCCTCATGTGGCGCTCGCGGCCGTTTTGCTAGCTCCAAATATACCAAATTTAGTGTTATGTGACGCCAATGGATGAAAACTTATAAGACTGGTGCAACCATGATAATCCTGACACGCGTGTATGTAAGAATATGGCAACATACCACGCTGATGGAGTGCTCGCTGGCGTTTCGCTAGCTCCCCATATACTAAACTTGGTATCACGGGACGTGTATAGATGACAAAGGTAAACGAGACATACAAACATGATTATCATGACATGGAAGTCATGTGCGGCATCATTAACCTCCATCTGGTAACGTTGTGTTAATTTTAAGGTAACATTTCAGCCTTTCTCATTCGTGCTTCGCATATCATAGATTCCCAATTTACGTGGGATCTGCCATTTTTTTCTTTCAATCAATAAAATTGCTAGCAGACGCTGCCCTGCGTGGGGTTTGCGAGACGCCACGGGGGAATTCTAGCAATTCACCGTTTTCATGTCAGTAAATTAGCATGATAATACTTCGAGTATATTTGACATGTTCGCCAAAACCGCTAGAACATTGCGCGTGAAGCGACCCTGGTGTAAGTATGCACAAGATTTTCACGATATGCTGGTGCGTTATGCCGTTGATATCGGGGCTTGATTTATCCCGCGCTGAGAAGTGTGTGGCGGATCATGGGAAGTGGCGCATCGAAGAACCAGGTGTTTGTGGCGAAAGATAATAGATAATTGAAACGGAGCCGCTGCCGGCGGTCTCCACCAGGCGGCACTACAATGACAACACAGCGGTCGTCTACGTTATCTCTACTTCTACCCCGTTCTACTGCGTCGAAAGCTTGGCCTGTAGAAATGGTGAACGCGTCATAGTACTATCCGTTTTGTACGGGGCAGATGGCATGTCGGGCCTTGAAGCCCGATTTGCCTTGTTATTGTTTTCCTCTGCACATCGCTCGTACTAAATGAAGGGGATTGACCAATTATAAGGTTAATTTTGTCGATACTTTCCGTGTTATATGAACTAGGTGTACTAGTTCATATAATATAACGTCTACGTAAAGGACGCAATTTACATGAATATACCAAGCTATCGAGTGAATGGTACATCTCAAGATTTTATTTCTCTATCACGGCTCCTTGAAGATTTATTCACATGAGAGACTTTATTGCGGAAGACTCTTACAATCGCCAGTATTCTTACGGCGGGGGAGAATTCATGCTGCAAGCTAGGATTTCAGCATAGCTACAACCGCAAATGCCAACTGTTATTTGGGACTCTTTCGTTTCACAAACCGCTCCGCGCGGACCGAGGCCGGAATGTGGTAACGGCTCACATATAGTGGCGTAGTGAGCGATTTGTGAGCCGAATCGCGATTAGGTTTGTAGTTAGAATTCAGATTTAAGGATGTTACTGGAAGGAGTTTCACATCGATGCACTGTGTGGCTACCTTGTGGCTCCGAATTTGTCAAAACAGTGTGATAACCTATGAAGACTTGTATCGTAAAACACTCTCACACACTTACACGAAATCCGACGTCGACGCAGTATTTTAAGCCCGGGGGTATAGAAGTTCCTTCCACCGCTTGTCCGGTGATCTGCACACGAGAATGACCAACAACAATAATAAGGAATCCCGCTCGCCTGAAAGTACAAGTTGAGTGGTACTAATCACTTGTATGGGCTACAGTTCTCAGCAGGCTGATGAAAATGCGGCTCCACAAACACAAAAAGACACGAAGATTCCGACATACGATCCAGGGCACTTGTCATTTTTTTTCAAACAGAATATTTTTAGAGCACTTGGTCCTCTCTTTCGGGCAGAAATTGAGAAAATGCCTGGCTTTGCGATTGTGACCGTCGCACTGAGTCAAAATCATGATCAAAACCTTGATCATGTGTTTCATACCCCACGCCAGGTGTGTCGTCGCAACCACAGACAGACAGACAAGTTTGGTATCGATACCATTATCGAAACGGCTAGGAGAGCTGAAAGTCGCAGGCTGCTTGATAGCTAGATAGATATATAGATAGATAGATAGATAGATAGATAGATGTTAATAGTTCGGAGAGAGAGAGATAGGTTTATTTAGAGAAAGGCAGAAGTCGGCCTGAGCTATAGCTTGCTCTAGCCTGCTACTCTACACTGGGGGAGGGGAGAGGGAGAAAAAGATTAATGGATGATAATGGTGAGATAGAGAGGTGGGCATGTACTACTCTTTCTAGCTGAGATAAACTCTATAGCCGCGTATATAGCCCAGTTGCTTCCAAAAAGGTTATAACCGTTCTTATGACCACAATTGCACTGTTGATGTCTGACCAAGCGCCCAATACGGTTTCATCAAATAATGATCTACTGCCAAATAGTTCAGAAGAAGAAATCAGTGTTTGCCGTTCACGTGCTCATGCTGGGCAGATACAAAATATGCGCTAAAGTGTTTCTGGCACATCACAGTGTTCACAATTAGCACCAGTGCACTGCGACCGATGATATGTGCGTAACGTCTGGTGTACGTCACACCAAGATGAATGCGGTGGATCATACTTGTGAGTTGCCGTTTCAAATTAGGGGGCATGCGGAACCTCATTTCCGGGTCCCATTTGTGAAGTCACCGGTGTCGCCATTCCGGTTTGGTCCAGTGCTGAAGTGTGCTGCGCATCACGCAGCGAATCAGGGCGTTCGTGTCAGCTCGCGAAAACACAATGCGTACTTCAGGGGCACTGCTTAAGGCACTTTTATCTTCAGCGTCTGCTTCTTCGTTTCTCATCACGCCACAATACGCGGGAATCCACTGAAAAGTGATAAGATGGCCATTTGTTGAAGCCACCTGAATAAGTTCTGTGATTTCTATTGTCAAGCTGTAATACAGAACTTGCTTCATGATGCAATTATTGGTTTTCAAAGCGGGTTTGGCATCACAGAAAACCGTCCAGACTCGAAGTCGCTCTCCGGAAACAAATCTTATTGCCTCCCTGATAGCGACAAGCTCTGCGGCAGTTGATGTGGTTTTGTGGTCCACTTCGAATCGTCGAGTGATATCCATGTCTGGGATGACAAAGGCTGCGGCAGAGGTGTTTAGAGTGGTGGACCCATCGGTGTACACGTGCAGACAATCACCCTACGTTGTATAAATCTGATATAGGGTCAGTTGTCTGAGGCCAACAGAAGAAATGGGCGACTTCTTCGTAATTCCAGGTATCGTAAAACAAACAGATGGTTTAGGCAGCACGCATGGAGGCACTGCCCAGACATTTGGCGGAGAAAACCTTGATGGTATAATATTCTCATGCCACAATATTACTCTTGAGAAACTGCACTCTGAGTGAGTGGCAGGTAGTACTGATAGTAAGTGCTGTTTGTGTCGGCTCAGCAATCGAAGGTGAATTCTAAGTGACTCGCAGAGCAGGTATACACTGAAGGAACAAGCCCGAGCCTTTGCGATTGTTTCATTTGTTGAAGTTCAGTGTGGTAGACCCAATCATTTTCGTAAAGATTGAGCTTGAACACTCTATAGGGTCTTCACACAACTGAGTCTCATATTGGAGAGCACCGGCATGCTGTATCGAACGTATCCAAGAAATAAGGCATTGTACAATTGAAGTAGCGACGATGCTGATGGGCCCCATCTTGCTCCTGCCATGTGGCGAAGAACGATAGCAAAGCTCTTCAATTTAGATTCAAGTACTGCCACATGTCTCGTCCCCGATAGATCTCTGTGTACGACAAGCCCAGGAAACTTGTGGTGTGTTACAGCAGGTATTGCTGTCTCATTAATAAATATCGGGTATTGCGACATATGCTTGGGCGTGAACGCAACCACTGCGCATTTGTCGTTTGAAAGAGTGAGCTCCTGACGTCGTAGAAATTTGTAAGTGATCATAACTGCACGCTGCAGTCAAGCTCACAATTGCGGACGAGTAGTTCTGGATGCCCATAAGCATATGTCGTCAGCATATGCACTGATCTTCACCGTGCTGAGAAGTTCTGCTACAAGGCCGATCATTGTGACATTGAGTCGAATCGGGCTGAGACAGTTGTGCAAGTGCCACGAAGGACTACGAATTGGACGAAGAAGAAGAACTCGCTTGCGCGATCTAATTAAAAAGATCGACCTGCTTCTGGTGTCTCAGTCTCTACGGCAAGACCTCTGTTTTGACGTCGTGACACTGGTGGAGGTGCTGGAGCCTACAACCGGATGCAGGACAGTCTTGCTCGGACCCGTTCACCTAGTCCAGAGACCCGGCCCCTCGTCACGACTCCGGTACACCGATTCAGTCGGCGCCTACTAGGCCTAAGTCCGGAGTCTGTATCTGTTCCGCCTCTAACCAGCATGGCAGCTCCTACCACATCCACGGCTACCCTTCCATCGCAGACCACTCTTCCCTCCCAGGTGACTCTTGAACATCCTCGCGTTCCTGAAGTTTTCCATGGGGAAGAGTACGAGGATGTCGAGGACTGGCTCGAACAGTTCGAACGGGTCGCTGTATCTACCCACTGGAACGAACAGCACAAACTTGGCCGTGTATATTTCGCCCTGGAAGATAGCGCTCGCACGTGGTACGAGAACCACGAGGCTACTTTCCAATCTTGGCAAGATTTTCGTCGACAGCTCCTCGCCACATTTTTGAACACGGACCGACGGGATCGCGCAAAGCAACTGATTGAGGCTCGCGCACAAAAGCCCAACGAAACAGCCGCCATGTAAGCAGAGGGTCAGCTCGTCTGTTTTGACGAGCTGACCCTGACATGCCCGAGGCAAAGAAGGTGCGTCACCTAATGCAGGGTGTCAAAGAACCAGTGTTTGCGGGCCTCGTACGAAATCCACCTACAACAGTAGATGAATTCATAAGAGAGGCGACTGTCATCGAGCGCGCACTGCGACAACGATACCGACACTTTGACCGCCTGCCGAACCACACGGCAGTAAGTGCTGCAGCTCAGAACACTGCCGTGTGTGAAAGTTCCCTACGACAAATGATTAAGGAAATACTGCGTGAGGAACTTCGGGCCCTCTGCGTCCCTCCTACCATACCGCCCGTCGCATCTGTTGCCGAAATCGTCCGCCATTAGTTGAGGCAAGCCGTTACACCACCGGCGCCAAGTCCTGAGCCACATCCAGCGAGCTACGCTGATGTGGTCCGTCGTCCTCCACCGTCATTTGTGGCGACACCCTTCAAGCCGCGAGCCGCGGCCGTACCTTGGTGGCAATGGGATTCCATGAGACGACCACCAGTTCGCCGAACTGACTTGTGGTGCATGGCTGACCGTCGACCTATTTGCTTCCGCTGCGGAGAACCAGGTCACATTGCTCGCTATTGCCGTCATAGCGATTCCGGCTTCGGGAACTTTTCTCGTCCCGCTTCTTTCCGCTTTGAAGACCGTCGTGACCACAATGCCGATCAACTGTCGACTGGCCAAGCAACTACACCGCATCGCTGGCGATCTCCATCTCCTGCGCGCCACCATGACTTCCCTCAGAGCTACGCGGACGTCACCAGAGGCCGTTCGCCTAGCCCGCGCCGGGGAAACTAACTGCTGAGACCTCCGGGGGCAAGGTCGCCAATCGTCGAGACACCGAAAAGTTCCTCCTATCATCGCAAGAAGATATGACAACAACCACGACGAATACGACGACGAATACGACGACGAATACGACGACGAATAGTAATGCCGGTGAAGTTGTACGTGCTGATCTTGGCGTTTTCATTGACGGACATTACGTTACAGCACTGGTCGACACTGGCGCCGACTTCTCAATCATGCGACAAGAACTCGCCGACCGCCTTAGAAAGGTCAAGACACCGTGGTCAGGGCCACACATAAGAAGTGCTGGTGGTCAGCTGATGACTCCCACGGGTAAATGCACCGCTCGATTTGGCATTGGGAATTCTAGCTTCGTGGCCACTTTCGTCCTGTTGCCAGACTGCTGTAAAGAGCTAATTTTGGGCATGGATCTTCTTCGAGATCATGGCGCTGTTATCGACATCCCTCAACGCATGGTGACGTTTTGCGCACATCCGTATGTCGACGACAGCAGCGACGAACTACGCGGCAGTTTGCGAATAGCCGACGATGTGACGCTCCCAGCGAGATCCTGCTGCCTTGTGTCTATGTCTAGTGGGTGGCCTTCCTATAAGGAAGTGATAGTGGGGCACATAGTCGTTATTTTGCTCACGCAAGGCATTTCCATCGCGAGAGGCATCCTAACGCTTACTGGTGGACAGGCAGAAGTGCTCCTTACAAACTTCAGCAACGAGCGCCATCAAATCCAGAAGGGTACCGCAATTGCCTACTTCGACGATATAGACCAAGCCGGGGATTGCTGTGCTTTGCAACCAGATGACGCGACAGCCCCTGCCTCGACAACTTTGTCGGTGAACATCTGCTCCACGCTACCGCCCTCTGATAGAAAGCGTCTGCTTGGACTTATACACCAATTCGAAGACTGCTTTTCGCGTACGTCAAAGGTCCAGCGGACACCATTGACCAAGCACCGCATCATTACCGAAGACAACACGCGACCAATTCGGCAGAACCTTTACCGTGTGGCTCCGAAAGAACGCGAGGAGATTCAGAAGCAAGTACAGAAGATGCTCGTGGATGACGTCATACAACCTTCGAAAAGTCCTTGGGCGTCCCCCGTGGTTTTGGTCAAGAAAAAAGACGGCAGCTTGCGTTTCTGTATTGATTATCGAAAGTTGAACCAAGTCACGAAGAAAGACGTCTATCCACTGCCTCGCATAGACGATTCACTCGATCGGCTGCGTCATGCGCGCTATTTTTCTTCAATGGACCTCCGAAGCGGCTACTGGCAGATAGAAGTCGACGAGAGAGATCGTGAAAAAACGGCCTTTGTGACGCCTGATGGCCTTTACGAATTTAAGGTGTTTCCTTTTGGGTTGTGCTCGGCGCCAGCCACTTTTCAGCGTCTCATGGACACCGTACTATCGGGCCTGAAGTGGCAAACATGCTTGGTCTATTTAGACGATGTTGTTGTATTCTCAACATCATTCGAGGAAAATCTCAGCCGTCTATCCACCGTACTCCAAGCCATACGCTCGGCCGGCCTGACTTTAAAACGAGAAAAATGTCATTTTGGTTTCAACGAACTCAGCTTCCTAGGCCACGTCGTCAGTCACGAGGGTGTTCGACCTGACCCGGCCAAAATAGACGCCGTAGCGCAATTTCCTGCACCCCGTGACAAAAAGGCTGTGAGACGCTTCTTAGGGTTGTGCGCCTATTACCGACAATTTATCGAGGACTTTTCGTCTATTGCGGCGCCATTGACACGACTCACACGCGAGGACGTCCCCTTCTTTTGGGGTGAACAGAAGCAAATGGCATTCAATGAACTGCGACAACGCTTGCAAACACCTCCAGTCCTTGCGCACTTCGACCAGGACGCCCCTAAAGTACTTCACACTGACGCCAGCAATGTAGGTCTAGGTGCCGTTCTGGTGCAGTGGCAAGACGGCTGTGAAAGAGTAATAGCCTACGCCAGCAGAACTCTCTCTCGCACGGAGGAGAACTACTCGACCACCGAGAAGGAGTGTCTTGCCGTGGTGTGGGCAGTTATCAAATTTCGTCCGTATTTGTACGGCCGCTCCTTCAAGGTTGTTAGCGACCATCACTCTTTGTGCTGGCTCACCAACCTTAAAGATCCATCTGGTCGTTTGGCTCGCTGGAGCCTAAGACTTCAAGAGTTTGACATGACCATAGTCTACAAATCTGGAAAGAGGCACACCGACGCCGACTGTCTCTCATGGTCGCCAGTGGAAACTGTCGCTCCTGATGACGAAAGCATCGACGGGGCATTCTTCGGAGTTGTCAACACGGCCACTATTGCACAAGAGCAGCGCTGTGACCCTGAGCTGTTACCACTCATTGAATATTTAGAAGGAGGACGTAAAGACGTGCCGCGGTTATTTGCTAGAGGACTGCCATCTTTTTGCTTGCGAAACGATGTTCTCTATAAGAAAAACTTCTCACCAACCGGTAACCCACACTTGCTCGTCGTGCCTGCCTCTCTTCGAAAAGAAATTATGGAGGCGTGCCATGATGAAGCAACTTCTGGTCATCTAGGCTACACCCGAACATTGCGCTGACTACGATGCAAGTACTATTGGCCAAAGTTACCTGCTGCTGTTAACCATCACGTGCGAACGTGCACCGATTGCCAAAGACGCAAAGCGCCTCCCAGCAAGTCAGCCGGCCTTTTACAACCAGTCGAAGCACCCGAAAAGCCGTTCACCCAGATTGGAATGGATTTCCTGGGTCCCTTTCCAACTTCCACAACAGGGAACAGGTGGATTATCTTGTGGTCACTGATTACCTGTCCCGTTATGCGGAGACTAAAGCTATGCAGCGTGGCTGAGCAGCAGAAGCCGCTCAGTTTTTCATCAAAAACATCGTACTTCGGCATGGCGCTCTGACAACAGTGATCACAGACAGAGGATCTGCTTTCACCGCAGAGATTTTGGAGTCGGTTCTCAGACTCAGCGGTACAGCTCACCGGAAAACAACTGCATACCATCCGCAGACAAATGGACTGACGGAGCGCCTCAATAGGACCCTCACATACATGATCAGTATGTACGTTGACACGGAACATAAAAACTGGGATCAGACATTGCCGTACGTGACCATTGCTTATAACACCGCTCGACAAGAAACCACTGGAATGACACCGTTCAGTCTGCTTTATGGTCGCGAAGTCACGACAACATTAGACGCCATGTTGCCGCATGAGTGTGACGACATCCATGTAGACGCCGAAGAATTCACTCAGCGTGCCGAAGAAGCCAGACAGCTCGCGCGCGTGCGCATCTGTCATCAGCAGCATCAAGATGCACAACGGTACGACACCCGACACAAGTTTGTTTGCTACTCACCAGGCGACAAAGTGTGGGTCTGGATTCCGATACGTCGACGTGAACTGTCTGAGAAACTGCTAAGACGGTACTTTGGTCCATACAGTGTCACGCGACGCCTGAACGACGTGAACTACGAAGTCGTTCCCGACACTAATTGTACTTCTAAGCGCCAAAAGAATTTGCCCGAAGTCGTGCACGTCGTGCGTATGAAACCGCATTTATCAAGTAAATTAGCTCCCGGTTACCGTTTTCGTACGACCACTTCATACGCCTGGTAGAGCACCTAAGCTGCGCATCGGGACGATGCTTCCTTCGGAGGGAGGCAAATGTCACCTGCTTGCCCAAGAAAGACGATGACAGTTGTGCATGTGCCACGAAGGACTACGAATTGGACGAAGAAGAAGAACTCACTTGCGCGATCTAATTAAAAAGATCGACCTGCTTCTGGTGTCTCAGTCTCTACGGCAAGACCTCTGTTTTGACGTCGTGACAATATTCTTGGAGAACACCACGATGAACCTTATATAGATCGGTGTCTCCATTATTTGTCGTGATATATATATAGAGAGAGAGTGTGAGAAAGGAAAGTCCGGGAGGTTAACCAGATATTGGCATCTGGTTTGCTACCCATCGCTGGGGGCGGGGAAGTAGGGGCAGAAAAGAGGGGGTAGTTAGAGAAAAAAAAACGCACGCGCACTCATAAAAAAACGAAAACACACGCAGGAAGGGCGTCCTAGCTACAGCCGTTCAGTAAGGCTGGTCGATCTCAAAAAGTGTAGTAGCGCTTTCAGGGCCCTCTTCTGTGAAGTCGCATCCTGACGATACTGCAGAATTTCCTGCTCCGACAGAGGTCGATCATCTCATTTGTTGAGTTCCTTGCGAAGGCATAGTCGTTGTTTACTATAAGCTAGGCAGTCACAAAGAATATGTTGGATTGTTTCCTCTTTGCCACAGTGGCCACAGGCTGCGGTGTCGGCCATCCCTATGCGGAAAGCGTAGGCGTTGGTAAACGCAACGCTCAACCACAGCCTACATAACAGGGTCTGGTCTGCTCGGCAAAGCCTCGACGGGACTTGAAGACTTAGCGTAGGGTCAAGCGAGAACAGTCGGGCATGCTTGAAATGTGGCTGATTACAATGTGATGTGGTTTGCTGGCGAGCAAGCCTGCGGAGCTTTCGTGCAGCATCTGTCCTAGAAAGTGGTGGTCGCAGTTTATGATGTTCTGTGTGGGCTGAGCGGGCAGCTTGATCGGCCCGTTCATTGCCGATGATTCCGTAGTGACTGGGCAACCACTGAAATGTAATTTGGTTCCCTTTCTCAGTCAGGTGTTGTATAGCCTGTGCTATCTCTAGTAGCAGCTGCTCGTGTAGTCCACGGTGTAAGGCTGATAGTAGAGACTGCAGTGCCGCCTTCGAGTCGCAGAAAATAGTCCACTTGCGTGTAGGTTGATCAACTACAAAATGCAACGCGGCACGAAGTGCTGCCAATTCTGCTGCCGTTGATGTTGTTGCGTGAGATGTCTTGAACTTAATTGTCGTGGCCAACCTTGCTATCACTACTGCTCCTGTAGAGCTGTCCGGCTGAACCAATTCGTCAGTGTATATATGTGTGGAGTCTTGATATTTCTCATACAAGAGAAGTAGTGTGAGCTATATAAGAGCCGGTGACGACAAAATGGCCTTTTTCTGGACGCCAGGTATGTTAATAATAATCATTGGTTGAGCGAGGCACCATGGCGGAGTCACAGGTCTAGCGGCAGGAGAGAACAAAGTTGGGATCAACTCACCATGTGCGGCCACTGTTTTGCAGTAAGATGTGCATGGTCGTACCACTGGTAGAGAGGCTAGGTGATGCCGCGGGGTTTGAGCAAGGTGTCGTATATGTGTCCTCAGCACTTTCACATGAGGTTGTTCCTTGTGATGGCGATAGTTGCCGCTGTTGACGCACTTTGGGGCAAGCCTAAACATATCCGGAGTGCTTGAGCCTGGACACTTTGAAGCATTCATATGTTTGTCTTACTTGCGTTGGTTAACACAGGTAGGCTGTACCGAAGGAATCCAAGGAAAAGAATCCTGTATAGTCGCAACATAGCAGTTGTGGACTTCCCCTAGTTTGTCCAGCGAAGAACTTGAACAAATGACAGATGCCTGTCAATCGCCTTTTCATGTATGATACATGTGAGCTCCATGAGAGGTCTCTGTCAATTATAACGCCTAGGAACTTGTATGATCGGAGGTGACGTATCTTTTCGCTGTTTATCAGAATGCTGTAGTTCTGCATTGGTTTGCGCGTAAATGCACAAGTGCACATTTCTCAGAGGAAATTTCCAAACCTCGTTGACGGAGGTAAATAGCAACTTGAGTGGCAGCTCTCTGAATTCGCGCTCGCAGCTGTAGACGTGTTACTGCCGACGTCCACACGCAGATGTCGTCCGCGTACATTGACAATCTGACAGTACTTGGCAGATGCTCATTGAGAACTATTAGCGTCAGGCTGAATAGTACTGGGTTAAGTATGCCACCCTGGGGAACACCACGGTGGCTGTAATGTAGCGAAGTGTCACCATCCTTAGTTCTCACGAAAAAGGATCGCTCAGAGAGATAGCTGCGTAGCCACTGATACATCCGACCACCCACTCCTACCTCCTTGAGAGCGGTGAGGACAGCTTCAAGTGTGACGTTATCGTACGCCCCTTTAACATCAAGAAATAAAGAAGCGCAGAGACGCTTGCGGCCTTTTTTGTGTCGCACGTAGCTGACTATGACGCTATCAATTGATGACCGGCCACGGCGAAATCCCGTCAAAGCGTCCGGGTAGATGTTGTCATGCTACAAGAACCATTCTAGCCGTCCAAGTACCATCCTCTCCATCACTTTGCCCAAGCAACTAGCCAGCTCAATTGGGCGGTATGATGTGAGCACCAATGGTGACTTGCCAGGCTTCAGGAATGGAACCAAACGGCTGGTCTTCCAGTTAACTGGGAGGGTGCCCTCTCGCCACGAATCGTTGTATATCTCGAGGAGGGCAGTCCTCGCACACTCACCAAGGTGACACATTGCTCTGTATGATATTCCATCAGGCCCGGGTGCTGATGTCCGTCTACACAAAGCCAGTGCTGCTTTAAGCTCATGAATAGAAAAAATTGGTCCATGTGGTGTTCGTGTGATGTCGTGCCACCACGTGAGAGCGTGGAGATGTTGGGATCTGTGAGTTGACCAGATAAGTTGGCACAGAACTCTTCTGCCACGTTGACCTGCGATCTCTGTTGAGAGAGGGCTAGAGCCTTGAATGGAGACCACTGAATGGGCGCTGTCCGGAGCCCTCTTATTGTCCTCCACAAGTGTGGTAAAGGCTTGTGAGGATCTAGCGAAGCGCAGAAGGCTGCCCAACGTTGTGACTCTAGCTTGTCTATGCGGCTTTGTATCTTTTTCTGAAGACATCTAGCGATTCGTAAATCGTCGATTGCTTTCGTGCGTTGGTACCTTCGTTCCGCACTCTATCGGAGAGCCCGAAGTTGTTCTAATTCCACATAAAATTTGGTTACTCTCGAAGAGCATGTGAGGGTGCACACTGTGTCTTGCACTGTGGACCTTATCACCTCTTCTAAGTCAAATGAGGTGTTCTCTTGACAGCGTTCTTCCATGAGAGATTCAAACTTGGTCCAGTCCACTCTTTGGATAGTTTCGCGTACCTTGCAAGGTGATAATCCTCTGATCTTGACATATGTGGGAATGTGGTCGCTCCCATGTCTTTCTAAGTCCGCAAACCATCCGGCACATCTGACGAGACCTCGAGAAACAAAAGCCAAGTCAAGGTAACTGCTGTATTCAGGGCCACGTAAAAATGTTGGGCTGCCATCATTTAACAAGCACAGCTCGTTGTCTGAAGCAAACGTTATCAGACTTCTACCCTTTGCGCTAATCTTCGGGCTCCCCCATAGCGTATGGTGGGCGTTGAAGTCTCCGATGAATACCCATGGGCAGGAGTGGATGATAGGAGGTGTCCTAGTCTTCTGTGGTCAAATCTACTTGATGGCGACAGCTATACACTGACGACAGTGACAATAAGACCCTTTTTCTTCACTGTTAAGCATTTATATTGGTTATCGTTGTCAGGTGGTACAGGCCAAAGATTGTAGGTCAGGTCACGTCGAATAAACAGCAGGACCTTGCTATTTCCACTATAACAAGCCGGCATAAATGATTTGTTTCCGGAGAGTCTAATAGCGCTCAATAAATTTGGCTCGCAGATGACGATGATGGGAAATATATTGGTGGAAACGAACCGACGGAAATCTGCAATGCGTGATTTCAGTCCCCGTGCATTCCACTGAAAATTGTTGCTTTTTTTACCTCTTCCCTGAAAGACAGTGGCTGGTGGGCCATTATCTATTCAAGAGCCGCCAGTACTGGACTCAGAGCGTCCAGTACTTGAAGTGCACTTCTGGCTGACGTTGTGCGCATGTTGTTTAACACCGTGTGAATGACAATATTTATGGGTCGTAGAAGAGCATGCTTATCCAAGTTCCGCTGCTCCTCTGTTGTTGTAGCTTGCTCTGATGAATGCGGCTTCTGATGCGGTTCGTCCCCAAGTTGCGTGCGCGTAAGTGGCGGCCAATCTTCAGTAGAGAGAGATCTACTTGTTTTCTCTCTTCCATCGTTTGCGTTCGCCGTGGTGTACCCGGCAGTGGGCGCCGTTCCCAGATGCGTTGACTTATTTCTTGTAGTTGACTGTGTTCTTCGCGGAGATCTTCGACGGTGACGTCGTCGTCTTCGCTGGACATTTTCCGCGGCCTCTTTGTGAGTAGAGCTGTCTCGCACCATTTGTCTAAGAATAGTTAACTCCTTCTTTATGCGTGGACAGTCTTTGGAAGATGCACTGTGGGTGCCTTGACAATTAGGGCACTTTAGTATGGTTGCGCTGTATCTGTCCTCGGTGCGTGTTTCGTCGTGATATAAATGGTGCGGTCCCTAAGGTAGCGAAAAATCCAAGCATACGGTCGTCCACCAATGCCGAAAGCTTCCAGTGCGTCAAGAATCGCATAATGCAGCACATTATCATAGGCATCTTTGATGTCTAGGAAGACCGCCGCCACTAGTCTGCGTCGGCTTCTTTCCTCTTCAACGCTGGTGATCAAGTCGACCACACCGTCAATGGCAGATCGGCCACTTCTAAAGTCATTGTTAAATGCAGGAAAGGAGTTTTCGCTCACTACACGCCACTCTAATTCTTGACAGTACCATTCTTTCCATTACTTCCCCGACGCAGCTGGCTAAGGCGATTGGTCTGTAGGAGGAAAGCGCATAACGACACTTCCGCGGCTTAAGCAATGCAATAATGCAACTGCATTTTCAATTAGCTGGGACTTTTTCTGACTCCCATGAGGTGTTATAATGAGATAACAGGATATGTCGTGCTTCTGTACTAAGATGGTTGAGTGCAGCATACGTGATTCCGTCAAGCCCTGGTGCCGATGAGCGTCGGGAGGCAGAAATCGCAGCGTCAAGCTCATGCATTGTAAAACGCACATCAAGGCACTCGTCAGACGATGGAGGTGCAATGGTAGTAACAGGCTCATTAGTGGCAAGACCATCAGTGGTGTCTATGATGAGGCTACAGTAGTCGCTGGCTATCTCAACTTCTATCTGCCCTTGATGTAGAGCAAAAGCTTGAAATGGTTGACGTTGTTGGGGAGTTGTCTGCAAACGTCGTACTGACCGCCAGATCTTAGAGGTTGCCTGGGGTCCAGAGATCCACAGAATTTTCTCCAACGCTACCTGTAAATTTTGTCAAGATGCCGAAGAACATGTCGTTGAGCTCGACAACAGGCGGAAAGGTCTGAAGACGACTTCGTTCGTCTGTATCGGCGTTCTGCATGGCGACGGATTGCACGAAGGGCCTCGTATTGGGAGTCAACTGCTGATATCTGCATCGATAGATTAACCTGTTTGGTTGTGTCACGCAGTGAAAAAGCTGTGATGTTCTCTACCTCATATGGATTAGTCGTGTGCTCACAGTCGAACTCGACGGATGCCTTGAACAGTGTCAAGTCGGTTTGACGATGTAACGTGTGTGTGTGCGGCGAAACCACCTCAACTGAACATAGGCTGGAAGGTGGTCACTGCCGCGAGTGTCCAAATCTGTGCACCAGCATGCGGAAGACAGAAGGCTTCTGGAAAACAAAACAGTGGTCGAGGCAGCTGCTGTAGGACGTGCCACGAATAAATGTTGTTGATCCGTCGTTGAGTACGCATAGTCCATAGTTGCATATAAAATTGGCCAAATCCCTTCCGAGATAATTCATTGTAGTGGTTGATGATGAGAGGATGATGTGCATTGAAATCGCCAATCACACTGTGTGGCCTTTGCGCTGCTTGATGAATGGTTCCCAGGTGGAAGCAGTCTATCTGTGCGCTTGGGTGTATGTATCCTCCTATTAGTGAAAATGTCCGCTTTTTATGAGTTATAGTCAGGCTTAAGTAATCATTGCTGGTATGCGTCGTGACTGCTTGTCTCAAGAACGTCAAATCACGGCGTATACAAACGAGAACTTTGCTTGTACATTGATCACTGCAGGACCAAATCTGGATATATCCAGATATACAAAAAGTTGAAACCATATTCGGTTCACATATCACGATAACAGGAAATTGATATTTAAAAACCCATTGTCTGCAGTCCGACAGACGGCCACGTGGACCACAAGCTTTCCATTGCATAACAAGCAACTGGCGCATGCGTTCTTTGAACATCAATGCCATATTCACTAATTGAAGAACCAGTAGAAGAGGCTCCAAAACCTCAAGTAGCTGCACAGCCGCCATAGCAGCGGGTATACTTAGGCTGCTGAAGATCTTACGCATAGAACCCATGAAAATGTTAAGCAATGACTTGACATCTGTGTTGTCCATCTTCTTGTTTTCTTCATTGGGGGTAGCGGCACCATTGTATGATGGCACTACGGCGGCTCTCGACGGTAGTGAAGGCCACTGAGTCTCCGACGTGGTGAGAGCCAATGACTGGTTGCCCTCTACTTGCGTGGGCTGTATTGGCACTTGAGCATCTGTATCCTTCTTTCTGGCCGACAAAAGTAGGCTAGTAGGTAGTGAGGACACAGTTTTGTGTGTCAAAGTTGATAAGCTATGACCACAGCTGCTTCGTTTGCGTCGGTGTCGGGAACGATGTTTACGGCGCCGCACAGCCCTTGCAGCTTCTCTGTGAGTTGAGTGGTCTCGAAATATCTTGTTCAAGATACTAATTTCATTCCTCGTTTCGGGACATTCCTTTGATTTTGCGTCGTGGGCGTCTGAGCAGTTTGAGCATTTGGCCGCAGCATTGCAGTTATCACCATCAGGAAGGCCACCGCAGTGCTTGCAGGTTACGGCACCCTTGGAAACTCCAATAATGTGCCCAAATTTTGTGCAGTTATGACAGTGCAGAGGTTTTGGTACATAAGGACGTACCGAGTGCCCCACGAACCCAACTTTTACATGTGTGGGTAACGTCTTCGACTGAAACACTACTTTAACACATCGCGTCCGTCCAAAGTGGTGGAAGCCAAGCACGGGAGCCAACGACGGCAGCAGTTTCTCGAGACTTGTGTCTGTGATCTCCTCATCGACATCTTATATAACTACTGTTGTCGTTTCTTTGTCGTACGCGGAGAATGCGTGAACTGGAATGTTTCCTAATTGAACAATCGCTTTCAGCGTGTCCAATAAGGCCTTCGCAGTGACCTCCACAAACAGGATGTTCTTTCGAGTATTTATGCGTATTTCTACGACTTTAACTGGGGCGATGAGCTCAGAGTACTCCGCCAGGCTCTGCCTATTCAGAGAGTTCAAGATGCGGTCTTCGATGTCGACACAAACGAAATTGTGTACGACCGCATGCTACTCGCCTTTGTCTGTGCTTGCCGGCCAGTCGGCGATGTCCAGCTGATTTTCCTCTTCAGGCATCGGCTTTGTACGACCACGTAGTCGCTGTCCGAAGCCATATTTTCAACGGTGGAGTCATCAGAGTTGTCAATGTGGACCACGCTTGGTCCGGGGTGAGAACTTGCGTCAGACGCACTATGATGTGGTGGTCCCGGTCCCGGTTGCTGGATGCGGTTTTGGTCCCCCATTCTAAGGCAGAACGTCCCTCCGCGGTCTATGGTGTGTTTTTCTGCGGTGTGTGGATTATTGAAAAATCTTGATAAAGTAATGAGAAAACTCACAGAGCTCGAAGCAGAGGCTGTTCTCTGTGACCACTTCTTCTTCCTCCCCTTAATATTTAGGAAGCTCACAAACTTCCTAATTATTTATCTGAGAGCAGCTGTTTCACAGGGATGTTGTACGTCATATAGGATACCTATTTACTAGAAACCACAGAATTGCACATATTTTGACATTATCATCACCTATGTTCAATGGTGATATCGAGATCTTGTCTCTATATCGCGAATCATGACGACTGGGCGTGACGATCGTGCGAAGTTAGGTCCTAAGATCCACAATGTCTACGTTGAAGTCTCCCGCTAAAGCAAACGGTTCTTAAATCTTTATATTAGTCCCGCTTAACTGTGCCATCTCGGCTGCTAGGATGTTCCTTTTTAATGACTCCAAATTCTTATCACCGTACTTAAGCTTACTTCATAGCAGGAGGCATGCCGCGCATATTTGAATTTTATTTCGTAGATTACTCATTGCGGCTTTCGTATTCGGTCCACGAATTTGAGCAAAAATATTTGGTTACACACTGTGCATGTTCACTGTACCCAGCCGTCCAGCGCGTTGAGCTATTTCTGGAGACTAGGCGAGCATGATGAGCCTCACATAAGTAACTAATGGTATACCAATATCTTTGAGATTGTCGCGCTAAATCTAATGTTACGTAGCTTATTCGGACGCAGCAACAACTGTAGGCTATACTCTATAGTCTGTTTTGCGTGTTCTCTACCTTATTTTGCCTACCCTTCATGTCCGATTTCATTCTATAAATGCGCCTACAAGATGCGTCTGGCAATGTTTACTGTGTATTATTTCACAGTTTACATTTATTGGCTTTGTCATATCCAGATGACTCCTAGGAGTGCTGCATGATCATTACATTTAACCTTGATAGGTACATTGCTTTAAATGATCAGAGACCCCACATGTAGAGACTTCGTCACAGCAGTTATTCTTATAGATGAGCAAAAAGGTTCCACGTTTTTTAAAAACTTGAGCATGAAATTCTTGAAACAAGAAACTAGTCATGCTGCCAACAGTATTTCCTCACCTCCAAACGGTCTATGGTGGGTTTTTCTGCCAAGCTGTATTTAAATCCAACAAGTAAAAGGGAAAATAAGAAACGTGTGCCCAATGACTTCTTCATAACAGCGTCTCCGCTCAAGCGCTAATACATGCTCAAAGTCTTGTACAATAGATAGCAGGTCTTCTACGTAAGTCGTTTAATTACGTTCATACTATACCCATTTCTAACGGCTCACGCTGGATATAAACTGAACGTAGCTTTCATTGATGTAGACGTTTGGTTCGAGTAAGGCACAGATGTACTGCTTCCACACAATAGTTCTAAAGCTTGCATATTGCAATCTCTCATGAGCGGCTAGACTTCTAACAGCTGTCGTAAGTTTTTTGTTTTGTAATTGTTTTATATTAGTTATAATTGATTTACCCATGTGTTGCTATTCAATTATTTATTTGTTTACGTATTGTAAAAAAGAAAACTTTTAAAAAGTCAATTGAGCCGTCTAGAAAAAGAATGAACAAAATATAAATAAATAAGGAAAAAAACTTAGCAAAATAGGCTAGTAAACAAATGTCATATTAATTTATACTTAAGTAAGCATTCCGACAGTATGAAAAGTAAGTTAAAGTGTAGTCGTCTAAACAGAACTAATTCCACATTTTTCTGGTCAGATGATTACAGATGTATGGTCTGCTCGAAATCACAGTCTTGTTAATATATTAGCTCTTATTTCCTTTTTTAAATAATTCTTGTACTGGGTTTTTGCATATTGATGGGCATTTTAGATGCTATCAGAAAAAACTTGTGATAACTTCGTTCATACCCCAGAATTGATTGATTAATTTGTGGGGTTTAACGTCCCGAAACCACCATATGATTATGGGAGACGCCGTAGTGGAGGGCTCCGGAAATTTTGACCACATGGGGGTCTTTAACGTGCACCCAAATCTGAACACACGGGCCTACACCATTTCCGCCTCCATCGGAAATGCAGCCGCCGCAGCTGGGATTTGAACCCGCGACCTGCGGGTCCGCAGCCGAATACCTTAGCCACTAGACCGCCACGACGGGGCCATCCCTTAGAATCGGTCATGTGCCATATTTTGAGAAAAGAAAAACAAGTAGCATAATAACTGTGTTGGCTTCGTGTTTCTCAGTGTTGTTACAATTTTGACGCAGTCAGCAGCGTGACTCTGTGCTAAACGCCTGAGAAGCTGAGAGATCATGATCCTGTAGCGGCAGCTGTGCACACCACAGGGCTTAGTAGTGAAGATAAACCGCCATGTCGGTGTAGTGGTTATGTGGCGTGACAGTTGACCCGCACGTCACGAAATAAAGTTCCCACCGTGGCAGCTGCATTTTATATGGAGACAAAAACGCTTGAAGTCCGTGCATTTGATTAAAGTGCAGGGGCTGAATTCACAAAGCTTTCTCTTTGGCTACGCATTTTCTTAGCCAAAAATTCTCTTATCTCTAGGAATTACTATAGCGCGGGTATGAATTTAACTTATTTGGCACTTAAGAGGGCAAGGAGGACACACGACAGCCGATGAAACGACAAGGAAAGAAAGAAGTGCGTGCCGATAATATCAAGGTAGCACGCAAAGCGTCTAGCATCGAGAGTATACGATGATCGCCAATGATTTGCTGCATCTAAGTTTCAGTTCCGCGAGCGTCTGCTACAGCGCTTGCGGGATGCCGCGTACGTTGTAATAGACATTTTAGTGGGCTTTGCAAAGCCAAGCAGTCGCCTTTAATCAACGACTGTAGCTAAAAATAATAATTGCTCAATGGCCTTAAGCCACCGAGCAATCCATGCACTATCTCGCCAAGTACAAGTAAACAACACTCCAGGTGCACCACATAAATGAAACCACACATAAATCGATGCATGCAATGTTTTAAAATGTGCCTCCAATGTCTTCCCCTATTTAACGCGACCAGTTACCTTACATTTCATTGAAGCTGCGCTGCTACTTAACTAATTCAGTGCAATCTAGCTCGGTATAGTGGTTAACGTAAGGGTGTTTTGTACCTATAGTCAAAGGTAGTTTTTGTTACAATATTCTTATTACAAGACACGTGAGCGACTTTGGTGCCTGCAGACGAATTGTGCGAAAATAGATAACAGCAGTAATCAAATGAAATTGAGAGTGCAATTTCGCTGGTTCCATGCACCGCAGCATTTTTATAAAGCCGAAGGGCGAGAACGTGCATACGCTTACGCTTAGGTATAAGTCTACGTAAAATGAGGGAGACTCGTCGGGAGGTGTCTCAGTGCTAATGCTTTTCACAAAACACGGTGCAAATATTTTGTCCAGCGTTGTTTGAGTGCGCAAACAAAGGAAGTGACGTGTATACGAGTCTTTAGGTCGAGAGACGTTATCACACGTGCGAAAAGGATGAAAAGAGAGAGAGACTCTCGTTTCGGCTTCGCGAAAGCTTGAAGTTGATAGACAACAAAGACAATTTTCTGGCCCAGCAGACGTCAGGGAAAGTCTCCGCAAAGCAGCATCAGATGCTCGGAGAGCATAAAAAAGTGGAGTACGCGTTATATGGGAGTGACAGCCACTCAGAAAGCGAGATGAAGTGTGACTGTCCTTAGATGTGAAAATCAATGCTAATTAGGAGAGTTGAGTTAATGAGCCAGAACGTTCCTAAATAACGATAATGGAAGCAAACTGAGCATTCATCTAGTGAAACTGACACTAGTGACAGTGAACTCATAATAGTTGATTAGCGTTGTCACAGGCCGATATATATTTTTATTTTCTTATTTATATTTGGCAAACTATGAGAAGGTAGCCTACGTTAGAGCCGGCTATCCCAACGTCATGACAGTAATGTACAAGAATAAATAGCGCACGGTTATACAGTCACACGTGGCGGTTTCTATCTTCTAGTAACCTTGGGCAAACGCATTCCAACTATTGTTTTCTATTTTTGACAAAGTTTAACCGGACGTTTTTTGCATTTGGCTTCATTCGAAGGAATGACGATATATCAGCAATAGGGCGAATGCAAGCACTGCTGCAGCTGACGAGCGGTTACAGCGCTCAACTACAATGTAGGAGGTACTTGGTTCGATTCGCAGAATCACTGTGCACTTTTTTTTAAAGAGGTTGCTCGGCCTGACATTATGCGTGGTGGCGGGTACTAATTTTTTGAGAAGTAGGCTTTCGCACTTGCTTCTTTCACTTCCTTTTTGACCCAAAAGCGCTGTACTGTGCTCCTTCAAAAATTAAACAATTCAGGGTTCATAATTTTCTCCTCCACCCTCTCTTATCGCAAACGTGTCCAGTGCTGAAATACCAATATTATACCTGGTATATTACTTTTCACGTGTTTGGATATTCGACCAGCAATCAGTCTTCACGGTGTTTTGAAGAAAATCTACACATGCAGTGAGCTAACTGCTTGCAGCCAAGTTGACTGCCTTTGTAGGGACACGCTTTCGTGCTAATTTGGTGGGCATCATCACATGCAGCAAGACCAAAGAGCACGGACAGTTAGAGCTGACGCAAACAGAGTGATTAGTTTGTGTCTTCTCTCCCGCTATTTGTCATGCTGCACGCTTCAGTGTAATGTCGCTGTCAATGGTTAAAATGAACTATAGCAGTTAATCGAGTTCTGCTGAGAGGGTCCCCTATTGTACAGAATGGCACAGAACAATGGCAATTTGATTTGTGTGATAAAGAGACACCCTGCTTTTGGTTACTAGAATAAATTTCTAAACTGAAGTTTATTTTTTATTAACAACAGTTCCAGTGCAGATAAAAGGTACATGGAGGAAATTCGTGTATTCAGCTTGACTAGGTTTGTGACCTTAATTGTAATTGCGAACCGGTATCACAGTATGCATAAATATCACACACATATACAACCACATGTGATAGATTGCTTATTCTGATTAAAATTTAAAGGTTGAAATCGACATATTCAACCAACGCAATGTGTACGAGATATGCCATGTAGAGTAGCTATGCTCTAAACTAATCTTCGCAGGTTCGTTCCACTTTACCCAATTTCTTGCCCATGACTGTAGGTTGGTGAATGAAACAACTTCTTCGAACACACAATTTCTGTGTAAGGTTACATTTATTTTTATGCAGTACAAAACAAATTGAAATGTATAATGGCTCAAAAGAGAAATAACTAGAAACAAATTCAGCCAAATCATTACCAAACTTACTCACCAATGATAAACGAATTCTCATTTAAAAGATACATACATACATACATACATACATACATACATACACACATACATACATACGTACATACATGCATACATACATACATACATACATACATACATACATACATACATACATACATACATACATACATACATATACGCGCACACACATATACATATGTACACCCATACATACATACATACACTCAGGTGTAAATATTAAAATGAATGGCTATAAAACAATTTCTATACACTCATTTTGATTATACTACAGAAAGTAACTTACGAGAGAAATCCACCGGCACTGTTATGTCTGAACACGGTGTTCCTCGAACCATCTCACAAAAGCTTGATGCATAGTTTTCCGCTGCTGCCCAGTGACAAGCAGTTTTTATAAAAAACACAAGAATAAAGCCCTTGACAATGTCATGCCAAAGAAAAGGGCTGTGCATCAATATTTTGTACATGTCTGTAATATCACTCTGTTTATTTACATAGCTTGGCTCATTCACGACCAACTAACAAAGCATGTTAGGACACTTGGGTTGAATGTTGGCACAGCGCGAGTAAATTCTAGACAATACATGAATAATACAATTATAAGCTACTAAGCTCCTTGGTGCAAACAGTGTTTATATTGACAGCTATAGGTGCCATTTCGTTTCCCCAAAACACTTCTCAAAAGTAGAATCAAGTTTATTTAGCTAAATGTTTCTCATTCTGGCGCATCATGGTGGCTCAACGGTGGAAGTGACTCTTTCGGCCAAGAAAACAAAGACCAATTATTTTTCCAGTTCGTGAATTCACCCCATGCTAACATTGAGGCAGCTGGTAGGAGTGCTTTTGGAGAGAGGAAACCACCACATTCCCACCAGTTGTGGCCTTGGGTAGCTACTTCACTTGGACAAAAATGATAAAAAACACTCCTCGAGAAGACTTCAAAGTTTGCACATCAACACAGTTCCCATACAGCTGTCTATTAGTCTGCTTGAAAAATACTGAGTTTACTGGTGGGCAAAGACTGTACACTATGTGAGGTGATGCTCCAGTGCACTGCATGTATGTCTTGCTGCTGGCTTCAACTGCGATGTTGCTCAGCACATATGTGTAAAATAACAACTAATACTATTCCACTGCAAAGTAATTATGCTTCATTTGCATGAAACAGGGACCACAATAAAAGAACATAACAACATTTGCCTTCACAAAGTTCAAAAAGTGTAAATAAATTTCCACAGAGTTCTCACAGTTCATCTGAGGATAGTAATATTGGTTGTAAACACACCCTTACTTCCACTAACAAACTATTTTAAGATGCCAGATTCAATATTAGAGTATACCAGCACTTTTGTAGGGCTAAACAATTGTACAGGCACCTAGAAAAACACAAGTGAATGCATGCTATCGCTACATATAAAAATAGATACTTTTATATTTAGTCTGAGTAGAGCTGCATAGATGATAAGTCACTTGCATTACATTATGAACAAACCTATCCGAGCAAAGTATACATTTAAAGAGTTACACAGTAGATAAGTAGACTGTTGAAGGACGGACAGGCAGTGGGATAATACCCAAGCACTAAAATCTACTGTTAAGATATACTTGGAGTAGTGATGATCCTTTTCCTTCCAAATAAAATAATCTACATAGATTGACTTCCCAGAGCTTATACACTCATGGCATCATTGGTTCTATACAAATGAGTGAACACTGAAGGATTACATCGACTAAGTACATGATTACTGCATCCATGGCTTTACTTCTTGTACTACACAGAATGCAAACACAGTTATCATTGGCGACCATGGATGCTGTGATTTCTGCCATGTAAATTTGGAGGCACGCAGGCACTTAACACACATGTTAAAAACTTCTGCTCAAAAATATTTGCCCACTAACACTTCAGCAGCCTTTAAATTGGTGTCATTGTTTGGTATCTTCCATGCAAAATTTAAATAATTTCGAATACAAGCAAATGAACTGCTGAATAATGCACTGCTAAGAAGTTTAGCAGCAGCTGCTCCTGACATCACAATGTGCTCTTTCTGCTGTTGTAAACTTTTAGCAGGAGAACAGTCACTGGCAGTCCCTTTATACTTGGTGGTCTTCTGTGCTCTGTTCTTGATACACTGTACATGACCGTGGAGCACCGAACCCCTTGTTACTGCTGGAACTTAGAAAAATACAGATCATTGTTACAACCATGCTACATGCAGGAGTGTATAGTTGTCAATTATGTGCTCATATTTACAGATATTGTATTTTCAGAAGCCAATGACAAGCCTCAACACACACAAACACAAACAGTGAAGACTGAAAATATATTTATTATGATGCAAGCGCAAAACTACGATGTTATAGATGAAGGCATGAAACATCTGACAGGCATAAAAAGCCAATAGAGTTTTTTCTATTTCGATTTTACACTAGGTGCCAGAAGTAGACCACAAATAAGCTCACTAAGAAACACAAGTTAGACTGCATTACAACGCAACAGCCAATGTTCATTACTTTAAGGCTGTCTAACATAACCCGCTCACCATACCGCATATAGGAGCAAAGGGGCAGTCTAGAAGACACAAAGAGCTTGTGGATTATGAGTGTGCTTGTTGCTGACATCTATAATTCTAAATGAAGAAAACCTTTCAAAAATGCACTTCATCAGGGGAAATAATCATACGCAACAAACACAACGGGCTCCTACAGGTGCCACCAACACTCACCATTATTGTCGATAGCAGTGTCTTGCCGGATGAATATGCTGCGTCCTGCACAGAACACCAAAAGAGCGCTCCATGACTTGGTTTGCATGTGTGCTAGCTGCATCGCTCTGCTGCTGAAATAGGCTAGCCACAGACAGAGAAATGAGAAGCCATGGCTTTGAAACACACTGAACGTCACCTTTAGAGATCAACAATGCATACTTAGGTCAGGTACAATTTGTAGAAAAATATATATCACTATGCAATCGTGGTGAACATGTTCAGCTGAAACACAAGCAACAGCGCTGAGAAAGAAAAAGCTACATTATGTAAAAGATGCAGTTACTGGCCCTATGTCATCTGAGGCTTCTTCAATAGGTCTTTCTCCTTGCAAGTTGTGAACAGCCAGGCAATTTTCACGCACTTGCTATTTTCTTCCAGAGCACTTGATCCACAGAGGGAGTCACAAGCTCGAGAGCTCAATAAGGAATTAAAGTATTTGTGCTCGTTCAAAAGCAGGAGCTTTTGAGCCTCAGATGATTGGAGCTTCATTCATATGTTGCAGGCTTTCAACTTTCAGCATTCTCAATTATCTCACATTTTAATTCTATAAATGTTGCATAAGAATTATGCGTGGGAATAATACAGGTATCCACTGCAAGCAACCATGCTTGGGTTTTCAATTTGTACACAGTAAGTGGTGTTCACTTAATCGTATGTATTAATGAAAAACGTACCTTGGAGCCAGCCGTTAGGCAGTTTTGCGCCCTCGAAGCTCCCAAGCAGATCGCAGTCCTTCCAGATGAGGCTGCCATGCATGCTTCCACGCCACATCCGCTGCATGATAACAGTACCAGCAGTGACATAGGCTTGCACAGTTAGGGAGAACGTGTCCTTTCTATTTTTGTACAGGTGCTCCAAGTAATGATGAGGATTGATGTGCCAGAATGTGCAACCGATGCATCACAGGACCTTAACAAACCAATCTCTGTCATCTGTGAAGAGCCAAAAACGAGATATTTAAAAACAATCATTAAAAGCACTCACTTTTACTACTTATTTGAGGAAGCTATCACTTCGTTAAAGTGACCAAGATCTGCTATAATCACTTTGTAAGAAACTGAAGCCTCATGTAAAATTTTTGTACCGCAATATATATGTCCTACTGAAGTATAGTACTACCACAGTGGTAATCGTCTATGGAACTAATTTTCCAAAATAACATAAATTTTTTTAAGTGCAACCTGGCTCCTGAAAAATAAATTCACATTAACTTTCCAACTATAAAACGTGGTCAATCGACAGGCCCAACCTCATAATCAAACAAGAGCTCACTTGTATCAAATCACAAAAAAATTTTTATGTATTTGCTCCATAATATATGTATGTATATAACAGTAGTAAATTTTTCATGCTTCAACTTACCATAGAGAAACATTACATCTGATGGGCTTAAAAACTTGCACACGTTATAGAACTGCGTGAATTATAGTACCGGTGAAATTTAGTTCTGCAAAGTGAACTCACCGATGGCAGCATTTAGTAGCCGTCGGTGTCATGAGGAACCAAGTACGGCCAACAGGCAAAGGGCATCTGCAGACTGGAAGCAGCCAATGACAGCAATGAAGGGCTGGCCAGGCGTGCACGTTCATTGATAAAGTGTAAGAACTGGCCATGACCGGCTGTTGTCAAGGCTCTAGTGCCGTGCAAAACGATGGCCAGACGAACTCAGAAACCTGTAGTTGGGCGATATTGGCCTACAACTACATCCAAAGCAAGGCACTGGTGAAATCTTTGCTTTTTCTGGGGGCCGGAGGGAAGCTTGACGTTCACGGGCTCTCGCTGCCATATAGAACTCTCAAGTTGTTACCGAAGAACAGTCTAGGCGCGCTTCCAAAGTAACACGATCCACAACAGATAGTAGCATCTCGCAGCTTTGGTTGATCACATCACAGCGCTAGTTCTGGGGGCCGGAGGGAAGCTTGACGTTCACGGGCTCTCGCTGCCACTTAGAACTCTCAAGTTGTTAGCGAAGAACAGTCTAGGCGCGCTTCCAAAGTAACACGATGCACAACAGAATGTAGCATCTCGCAGTTTTGGTTGGTCACATCACAGTGCTATGACTATGGTTATCACAAAAAGGAGAAGTGACGACAGTACAAACAAAAGCGCCAAGCTGCCCCACCACAACTTCGCAGGGCAAAACAGTTATCAACGCTGTCTTTCAATTTTAGGTCACACGAGCACAGCTTGTTCACAAGTCTTGGAACGTCAACACAGCACCACTGTTCCCAACAAACATTGTTTCACTCCCGAACAGTACATTGCTCTCAAGTAAATAGAAGCGTACGGGCTAACTAGTGGCGAAGCAAGAACCGAGCGCGTAGTTCATACGTTTCCGTACGTACTTGGGGTTCCTCAAGTAACGTGTCAAAACGCTGTCAATCCGAATTGTGGCACAGCACCCAACTGAGAGACTCGAAATTCAAGCGAACGAACTGTTACCGGCACACAAACACACATTGCAGGCTTCTCGAGTGCTAGTTGCCGTCGATACATCGACGCCGATTCCCGCTTGATAACCACACCGACGCACAGGCTTCGCTGCGCTTCACCGTACACCATTGCACTGCCACAGCTTTCCACACTGCTTACACGCACCGAAAGAACTGCTGTAATCACAACACATCTGGTCAAACGCTGAAGTAACTCGTGCGAGAAGCGTTTGCTGAAAGTTGCACCGACCGATATGCTGTTTACGACGCCATGTTGTTTTCGACAACTGCGCAGCACTTAAGAGAGCTCTTAGAAAGTACTTGCACTATTTTCACGGCGTGAAAAAATTTTCTCTTATGTGCGAGGGGGGTGATATGACGAACAGGACAGGCGTGCCAGATGAAAGAAATGTTTTGGCAACGTCACGGAGTAAGCTGATGTAGGGGGTATTCTTCACAACCAATCACAAGCTGTTCCTGTTGGCCAAGCCGTCATCTGCTCGCGTTTGTCGTCTGCTTCAATCAGAGCATGCGACAGGGGATTCGCCTTCGCAACGCTATTATTCTCAGATCAAGTGGTCGCTGCGTCGCACAAAATACATGTCAGTGGCTCGCTCTACTTTTCGATGATGTTCGTGCGCCAAGTTAAATGGCTGGTAATTGACGCAGGGATGAATTCAGCCAAGGTTTTCTCCAGAATCGTGAGGGTTTGCATATTTTCGGTGTCATACAAAGTTACTAGGGTCATTTCATTCCGATTGCTTGTCATATTATCACGGTCCATATCGGTGTCTGAACAGTGAAGGTGAAGATGCATGATTTGTTTGTAGTTCCATGCGTAATGACGCGCACCCCTAATACGCTTTGGTTTACAAAGTACGCTTTGTTCCAGATCGTCCCAAAGTGTATCGACAGCTGTATTTCAGAGATGGAAACCAGTGGACAGTTAGAGCCAATGAAAGTACACTAGAGCACAAACTTTATGAACCACTCACTGAAAACTTCCTCTCATTTTTATTTCCAATAGCCTGCAAAGAATGTGCTCACATTAACCTCTTTGGTAGTAATTTCCACCAATGAGGCAAGGATCTCGAGTCGCAATTTTGATTGGATGAGATGGGGCGCAACACAACAACATAACAAATAAGGTTGATCCTATGCCATGCCACGTTCGAATGCACCGACCATTCACGTATCACATTGGTTTTCATCCAACCACAAATCTTTACATGCGTAGTTTTATGCCATTGACGCCCAATAGAATACTTCAATTACTGCGACTTCGAACTTATTGGACGATGGTGGTTGTCAACACCATCCACTGCGTACAAGGGAAACAACACACGAAGCTCAAAGCGCCGAAGAAAATAAAAAACGCACCAGCAGTCATCAGGAACCCCTTAATGGGCGTGAATTAACTCAAAACCAGCCAGGGCACCAAAGTATACCGCCGCGGCAGCAGGTTCTAGTAGCCACATTGTTCGTAAGAGTGGTCCGGACCACTCTTAGGATTTTCTCTCAACCATGCCATTTTTACGCACAATTTCCCTTCGTGAATCCACTTACGAGTACTTTTCTGTGACGTAAGCAAATATAGCAACTGCATCACCATCGCTGACATGTTCCCGGGCAGTCACAGCGCGCTTTATTTGCAGCGGCCGATGTGACAACGATGGCCTCTTACGACGTTTTTTCGTTTCGTGAATCGACTTACGCAACGAAATTTCTCTTGCGCAAAAATGTTTTCGTAAGTGAGTTTTGTGAATCCGGGCCCAGGTTAATAAAGTCCAGGAGGAGCAAATTTTCAGAGCCTTCCAAAACGCCGTCTTTCATGATCATAAGGCTTTGCGGGGATGTTAAACCCTAACAACTAATAATATTTTTGGAGAAGGTAGGCAACAGAAGCGTAGGCACTCATAGCGGAGATAGCTTTTCCCGGTACAAACATCGTTTTAACAAGCAATGATATTTTTCAAGCTGTAATCAGGCTGGAGGTAGAAAACAGGAACCGCCAAAACATCTTTTTGGTGTTTATAATGCGGACAAGCGTCGACTGACATCCGATAGCGCTAACACAACTAATTAATCCATACCGCTTCAATGAATCATCATCGATGAGAACTCAGGTCTGGCTTGTCTTTGATGATCATACATGCAATCGAAAATTTTGTCAACATGATGTTGATAAACAATTGAGCACGTCATTTTGCTCGGGAGCCGTCCCGAAGACGTGGCATGACAACAGAACAGGCGGGACAAGTATGGGCGGATTGCAGGCAAAGCTATGTAGCAGCGTTCTCTGAAAGCAAGTTTGAATGTTGGGACTACGCACCAGCCGTAACGTACCTCTCGTGTCTGGTTATGGAATACTTTTTGGAAAAACGCGGGTTAATGCATGTAGCAGACTGTGCATTCACAAACTGATTACTTTTGTGTCTGGTCATATTGGCACTTCCTGAACGCATGCAGCAAAATGTGCAGCTTTGAACAGCTTGAACGTCACAGGAGCTACTACAGATCATGAATCGGTGTGTTTAACAGTGACGGTCTGCGGCATCAGTGTGAGCACCGTTAAAACGCTTCCGGTCCCTGGATGGCAATAAACACTCGCCAAACCCTATTTTTTGGCGGGATACAACACGAGAGAGAAGAAGCAGACATTGATTAAAGGAATATCTGAAGTCTTTTCCCTCGTTCACCAAGGCGGAGCCGTGGCTATAATGCTCGGCTCCAGATTCTAAGGTCGCAGGTTTGATGCAGGCCCTCGCAGCCGCATTCCGATGGAGCCAGAATGTTAGAAGCCCGTGTACTGTGCAATGGGAGGGCACGTTAAAAAACAGCAGGGAGGCCGAATTTCACGATAATTCAACTACGGCATCTCTCGTGATAATATCATGGTTTACGAATGTAAAACTTTAGATATTCTTGATATCTGGTCTCAAATACAAAAAAAAACAATCGACCTCACTTACAGAGCCACGCTGTTGCACGTGCCTACGTGGTATAGCGTGTTGAACGTGAAGTCTTCATTGATAGCAGTCCGTCTGTGACGAAAATACCGAGATAATTATTCTTGCACTTAATATAGGAAAAGAATGGCTGGCCATCAAATGAGGCTAGAATAGAATGAACCAAGTGCACGTTGAATAGGCAGACATCCTTATTGCGTGTTAACGCAATAAGGATGGCTAACGTCCCTGCCTTTTCACTTCTTGTCCTTCCTCCCTTTCTCCCTTCCTCCCTATCTTCCTTCTTCTTCCTTCCTCCCTCCCTTCCTTTTTGTTTGTTTCTTTCTTTTTCTTTCTTTTTTTCTTTCTTTCTTTCTTCCTTCCTTCCTTACTGTGTGTCAAGGCAATATCACCACTCTAATAGCATTGCTTTCACGTGGGGAACAGTTTCTTTTGTATCATCCAGTTATGCAAGAATACATTTAAAACTCGGTTGAGACGGGCAAGATACTACGCAAGATCGATTGCCGCTGTCCACCGCCCCTTCCATCGGCGATCACCCCTGTAAGCTTCCTGCAGCAAGAGACGTGATTCGTGCGTACCCTGGATCACATTGCATACGCGGATATTCGAAAATGACCTAAATGGTTAAAGTTCCATTTGAGCAAGGAGAAAGCACCGCTGTGAAGCGGAAGAGCTACAAAATGTCGAAAGAAAATGAATCTGTGACTGAAGGAAGAGTTACACAATCCTTGAGGCTGACTGCTTACGCTTTCTATGCGTCGCTGTGGGTAGACGATTGTGCGTGAGCATCGACATCTGGGCTGTGCCAGGTATGCGGGGGTGAGGTATGAAATGCTAGGCTGCTGGCGGGATGGTGATCATTGTGTAACGCCAAAGAAGTGCGGCAAAACACGTGTCGCTGAGCCGGTTCCAAAAAAAAGGAAACATTCACAGCATATCCATGGAGTTAACAATGGTGAGCCGGGTGAAGTGTCCCCCCATCCGTCTGTCTGTATAACAGACTGTCTGTCTGTCTTTCCGCTCTTATCACACTGCACATTCATCGGACGGACGGACGCTTCACCCCACTCATCATAATTCACTGCCTGGCTATGCTTTGAATTTCTTAATATAACAGCGCCATCTCATCTCTTAACTTGTCAACTATACAAAAACTACTAACGCCATGTATTGATAATATTTACAAGGACATATACACACAACGTCATCTAGTAAGCCATTCCTAAAACTATCTAGAAGTGGCTCCTAGAACATAAAACTGCAGAGAAGGGAACTACCTACACCCTGTGGAGCTTTGCCCCTAAAGGAAAACATTGAGCAACTGGACATGTAAGCAAGCGTCACAGAGATATAGTGATCGAACTGGGCTAGATCCGGCATCATGATCTTGCTCTAGCAGTTTCTTGGCCCTCGTCACGGCTTGCACAATCGCGGAGTGCTTCTAGTCTAGATATCACCCCCCCCCCCACCCCCGATCTTGGCAGCTGCTTTTGGCGTTCTTCTTGAGGGCTGATCTGGCATTTTTCCTGGTGCTGGTTTGTCGCAGCACCTGATGCTATTCTAATTGCCTTTTTTATGCAACCAATAAATGTGCAAAGTTCGAGAGCTTCGTCAGATTCTCCTACTGCATTGTTTGCCATGAAAAGTAAATGTTTCAGCAAAAGGCCAAAGCAATGAATGCGATAGCAAAACATCATGCTGGTGTACGAAGTAAAGCAAGGAGATTTATGAACCATACGAGATGTAGTGAACACAGTTGATTCTGCTTGAATTGAGGGTAACGCAATAACCACAAGATCTAAAGACGCGTTGTTGCGAATATTTGACTGTGATACGCCTGACAAGAGGTGAAATCCAAGTTAGGCATCAAGAAACGCAACACTCCACTGTTTTTCACGTTGAAGTACATTAACGTTGAATTCTCGAGTGCCTATAACATGAACTTCCTGTAGACACACCACACGGAACTTAGCAGCAAAAAGGTTGGGGACATCAGTCCGCAAGGTTTGCGATGAGATGTACACTGTTGCGACGACAAAACTGAGCAATATTTTAACGGCGTAATCCTGACCACAATATATCTAGGACAGCGAGTTGAGTTTATTTGTCTAAAGTGAAAGTGATGGGGCTTAGTTCGGTGGGAGGTGAGTTTGCAGGCAAAACAGGCAATTAATTGCCTGAATAATCCTAGACTTGACGCGAGCAATTTTTCCTGTTGCTTCAGACTCGAGACGGAGCCAGATAGGCTGTTCAACCCCCCTTTTATCCAGATTTATGTGCTCCAGTAAACCCAACCTTTCATCAATCAAGCTGTCGGACACGTATATGTTTAGGGAAGGCGTGTATGGCTTGTCCAAACACAGTACAGCCGCCCAAGTGTTTTATTTTGCGTGAGCGCCAATTGTTTCGTGCGTCAGCGCATGTGTTGACATTCTCACGATGGAGCACCTAAGCTGACCATGAGCCCAGCTAAGCGTGCTTCATGGGCATGCGCTTACTCTAACCTGGTTTGCACCTTGGCTTCGTCGTACGGCGCTGATGCACAAAAACGTTGGCGCTCGCACAATATAGTTAGAGATTTGGGTGACTGTACATGCTTTGTTCAAGAGTGTTTCTTTTAG
Organism: Rhipicephalus microplus; assembly: GCF_043290135.1. Classification (NCBI taxonomy): domain Eukaryota; kingdom Metazoa; phylum Arthropoda; class Arachnida; order Ixodida; family Ixodidae; genus Rhipicephalus; species Rhipicephalus microplus. The sequence continues at coordinate 22,905,701 of NW_027464588.1, forward strand.
GTTCATTGACTTTCAGTAAGCCAGTTAAAATGGTTTATATACATAGCTCGCCGTTAGCGAGATTGACAAATTAGCGCTGCCTTGTTAATTAGGGCAGTGCGCTCCGGAGTGAGGTACCACTGGTTGAAATCTCAGGCTGATGCCTTGGACATTTTTTTCTCCCTCTTTAGTTTGCTTTGTGCCTTTTATGTACATATGTTGTAAGAAGTAAAACTATATTATAGAGTACAGAATTCTTCTTTACACACTCTATATCGCCATGACCCTTGTATTTGATCAACACGTGCGCTTTTTTCTATGGTCTTGAAAAATATCTTATAAAAAATATACGGGTACGCCTCTGTAAGCGGTCCAAAAACAGTTATTCGCACCATTCATAAACATCGAATATGAAAAGTTTAAGATGACGCATACGAAGCTTCAAACATAAAGTTCCTCGCTCCGCGCGCTTCGCATTGCTCGAAGCAACAACATTTAAAGCGTACCCTCGCACGCGTCACACCATCTCGCTAATAAACGAGAACACGTGGAAGTAGCCGAGCTCTGAGCATAGGTCGGCGAAAATTGTGGAGCGCGCTCACAATCACACATGAAATATCTTTCGCACTTTGAACTCGCTCGGACGCGGAGTCACAAAAATTTTTCTGAGCAAGACTTTGTCGGACTCAAACTCATGAAAAGTTTCTTCGACCGCACTCACTCAGACTCAAGCTTACCAAAATATCACTCGCCATGACATACTCAGTCTTATAACTCGGTTTGAGTAAGTCCGAGTGAGTCGAGTCATGAGTGAGTATGCTGACCTACGGCACCGTGTACCACCGACAAGACAGCAACATTTGTGTCGGTAAAATATATTTTTAAATAACAAAACTAAAACAACGATGCCCTACCTGCTGTACCAAAGTATTGCAGGCTACCAAATTTTATTCAGAAAATGAATAGGACAAGTGTCAAATTGTATTCTTGAAGAAGAAAATAGAGAAAACAAAAATAAAGACACCACCACCACCACTGCCAAACACCTCCCAGGGTATGAGTGAGGAACTTCGCGTCACAATATACACCGTATAACGCAATGCCGAAATATATACTGCCCCGCCACGGTGGTCTGGTGGCTAAGGTACTCTGCTGCTGACCCGCAGGTCGTGGGTTCATATCCCGGCTTCGGCAGCTGCATTCCCGATAGAGGAGGAAATGTTGTAGGCCCATGTACTCAGATTTGGGTGAACGTCAAAGAACCCCAGGTGGTAGAAATTTTCGGAGCCCTCCACTGCGGCATCTCTCATAATCATATGGTGGTTTTGGGACGTTAAACCCCACAAATCAATCAAATCGATCAGAAATAAATACTCGGACTAGGCCTTCACTTTCAAACGCTTCAGTGACAAATCCATTTTTCCCCGCTCGTTATTCTCTTGTTTATCTTGGTTCCAACCTTCCATGCTAAATCATTCAATTTCCTTGTCGTTTTCTCTTATGTGCTTTCACCGAGAGTAAATGCTGTATATAATGAATGGCTCGTCATTAACACTTCGAAGAACATACGAACATAAAGAACTTTCAACGCAGTCATTTCGCACCACGTGCTGCATTTGCAGCGAGAGGTCTTAGGTTCGACTCCAGGTGACGAAACTTTTTATGTTAGCTTTTTTTGCCATCTGTCAACGTATGTTTTGCAACGTTGTGCATGCGACGGGAATACGTCAAGGGAGCCGTGATATGCAGACCACCGAATGAAACACTTTCGTGTTAAAAGAGTGGCATTATTACAATTCGGTAATGTTTAATCGTCTCAATTGTTTTCGAGATATTTCTTATGTGTACACAAGTCTACCGGTTCGTTCAATACACTGAATTTTAATAAGCTTGAACATTTATCAACTGCCGGGGGGCCACAAAGTTATACGTTGACAAGTACCTTGCTCCTCAAGATTTTGCTCATTCCTTCCGAAAAGGTCTCCAATGGCATTTGCTGCATCTTCCTATATGTCTGGAGAAATCGCGTCAGAGTTGTAGGGGGCTATGATCAGCGCAACTGCAGAGAAGAAAAAAAAACATATAGTCGGTTGCACTTAGACCGAGGATTTTGATATAGAGCATGTATATAAATGTAATCACGAAGAGTTGTTTTGGTGCGCAGACGTTAAGTTCCGTCACTGTTCCTATGACAGCTCACCATTAAAACATATTATTCAGCTGTGACGTCGATGTTCGCTAAGCAGCACCTCAAACACAAGTTCGCACGGTGGATAGTACGGCTGCAAGACTACACTTGTAGTATTTGTCACCGCGCAGAACCTCAAAATCAGGTTGTGGATGCCTTATCGCGAAAACAAGTGGAGAAACGCTCAATGCAAATACGCGAAGACTGGATCATGCTCTACCGACAAGAATTTTCGACTGCCTAACGTGCAGATAAATAATTAGTCCTCATTAAAAAGTCGTTTTCAGGCACTCGACACAACGCCGAGTTTTCTTTAGGCGAAGGCACGCTCTATTTTGGTCGCTGGATAGAGAAGCAGAACGAACATCAATTTTTCGTCGTTTCTATCTCTTTGCATTCCAGTATTCTGCGTGCCACCCGAAGAAGGCCACATAAGCTACTGATCAACCTTTCACAAAGCACAAGAGCCTTTTAGTGGCTGAGAACGGACAGGAATGTGCGCGCCTAGGTTGCACACTCTGCCGCCTGCCTACAATACAAATGGTGTCTGGGCCGTCAACCTGGTTTACTTACGCCTATTACATCTTCGGATACTGTGGGAGTAGGTCACGTTGGGCCTTTTACAACATAGGCAGATGTTTTAGAGTCGATGTTGACTACTTGTCAAGGTATATATAGGTCGCTGCCAAGCCCTATTTTGCTGCAAGCTTCGTCATAAAGTTTCTACTGCACTGCTTAGAATGGAGACATGGGTTTACTAAGAAGCTCAACTCCGACAGATCAATGACTTTCTGCAGATGTGAGCTCCGTTCTTATATACGCAGAGTGGAAGTTGTGGATGGTACGCAGCCGTGACTTCCGCAGAGCGGAAACCAAGGCTGCGTACCATCCACAAGCGAACGACCTAACAGAGGTACCTTGGAATCTGGACTGGCGCCGTACTAAAAAAAAACTGGTGAGGCAGATTAGGAAGTTCGCCTCAACAGAGCTTCATACAAAGTTTACACGGCCTTGCAGAGCTCAGTCGGAACATCCTCTTAGGAAATCGTCCACGTCCAGCCATTAAAACAAGGAGCTACCATCTACTTAGACAAGTGCAAGCTGATCTCCCTGCCGCACGAGAAACATATTGCCGCAAAGTACAAAGCAAGGCGCGCAAGAAGGTCGTGGATTCTACGAACCAAGAACTGCAAGAACGTCGTGAATTCCCAACATGCGCAAAAACGACATTTTGACCATCGCCATCGTCAACCACCGCCACACCCCATCGGTGATGAGGTGTTGGTGCAACGAGTGACACCGTCTTCATGAAAGAAATTGTGCACAGAGTTCGAAGGGCCATTTGCTATTACAAAACAAGTGGGCGAGAACAGTTCACGAGTGCGGTCTTTGGATGCTGACTCGAACGCAGACAAAAGAAGGTGAAATAACTTTGCCGTACATGTGTCACGGATGAAGCACTGTGTACGCGGAGACAACTGAAGTGCAGTAATCTGTTTTTCTTCCGAAATTACACCTTCCGCAGAGTGGCGTAGTGTAATGACGAGCAGCGTCAAAGAAGCGTAAGGCCGAGGAAGGTGGTCCTAATAAAAACAGCGGGCCTGGAATACAGGCGTTGCTTCTTGATCTCTGAATAATTCACAGTATCTATATTATTGTGTTAAGATATCATTGAAAAAGATATTTGTACCTCGGTATGGGGCATTACTAGTACGATGTATCGATTATAAAGATTCAAATAAGTTACAAGGTTTACTTTTGTAAAGGATAACCATTTTGCTTAAACTGTCTGATTTTTTGCCTAATTTTAATAACTATACCCATCTAAGCACTGTGATCGGATTGTCAGACTCCCGTTCACGTTTTGCATAAAAGTGTTTTTATTAGTGCCATAGCACGTCGTGCAAGCAAAACTGAAATTAGAAATGACATTGTCTTCAAGCTACTGGACTGCTTGCGTAGCAAAACGTATATGCGAATACTCCAGCTCCATGCAAAGATAGGTTGCCGCTAAGTATGGTAGTATGAGCTGGAAAAAATAGGAACATTACTTGACAATCCGTAGATGGCACCAATAGGTTACTTTTATGCGTATTTCTTGTGTACTAATGCAGCCTAATCCTTGCGTACATAAATGAGCTCCCTTCAAACGCTTGACGCTGCTATGCTCTACGACGTGAATTTTCCATGCCCTAATGAGTAGCCAAATGCTCGATTGCTGTCTAACTGGTGTATCAGTTATTCGCGACTCCATGACTGATATATTTCGCAGATGTCTGCGTCGACAATCCACAAAATCATGGAATCTTTTTCACGCTGCAACAACCTCAATGTGAAATCTCTCTGTGACGCATCAAGCATCCGCCTTTTTATTTATAGCTACGAAAAAACGGCCTTGAAGGCTGGTAAGTTCACGCTTTGAGTGATCTTAAATTTACACAAGGAAAACCAAGACAGGCTGAAGCAATGAGCAAGTCCTGTGGAGCCTCGGCCGTACTTTCCACCTCTCCTGCTTTTTCGTGGTACCTAAGCCCTAATAAAAGTTGTATTTAAAACGAAGAGTTTATTTTTGTAAGACTGCTTAGACTTACCGAGTGCGCTAGCAAGCCCCATAGCAAGGTGCCACGCAAAGAATCCATCTATGTCACACAACTGCAAAGATTGAATATACAACAAGTTACGCACTTGAAAAGTTCAAACGCACGCAAAATTATGTACGTTCGACCACATTGGGCGGAGATTATACCACTGTGTGCTGTTCTTTGCATCAAATAAAAATGAATAAATTGAGCAATAAACGCAAGTACTTCAGTGTTTTTTCAGGTTACTTTTCTATTTTATGACCTGATAATTTCTTCGGAAGAGCCATAACAGAATATATAACGTGTGCGTTAACAACACAGACACTTTCACACACAAAAAAATGGGCTGAAGTTGTGATTTGCCTGACGCATGTTGTAATTTTTCATGAAAAGTTCAGTGTCCTAGTACTCAATGAAAATTAAAACGTTAATAGCATGACAAAGTCGTGCATTTGCTCATACAAGCCATTGAAAACTGTATGGGGTCGTTTTAAAATCTGTAAATCATAAAAGTAAATTTTTTCACCCTGTTTTGAGATGGTGCCTATTCAGCCGCTCTAAAAACATTTATTAGACGAAAAGTTGAAACGCCTAGTTGCCAATAAGAGATCGTTCTACGGAAGGCGACGGCCATCAACTGCGGTGGACCCGTCTTAGGAGGGTGTCTGACCAGTCGTCCAGGACCCAATAAAGTTCATTTCACTTAACGCAAGTAACACACTCACACACACGCACATTGGGCAACGCTGATGCACCACCTTTTGAGGGTCGTAAATCACAGACACGCACATTCCACAGAACACACACGCGTACACTGTCGTCATTTATGAAAGGGAACACACGAACACGTGGCCGGCGCTCTGCGGCGGCTGCCTACAGAACAATCAACCGACAGCAAAATGAAACACGTTCGCTTTCAGCGTCATCTGTTGCCGAAAAAAATAACGAGTTACGGCGGGTAGACAAGCGCTGATAGATTGTACGCTTTCTCTGCTCACGCCTACAGTGCTAGTCCACTGCCAACATATCAAACGTTGTTCGTGACCACGGAGCAAGTTGCAGTATTCGTCCGATATCGCTCGCTGCGCGAGCGATCAGGGAACGTAATCTACCAGTGCTTGTCTATCGGCAATAACTAGTTATCTTGCTTGGCCATAGATGACGCGAAAAGCGAACGTGCTTTCTTCACTTGCCGGTTGATGGTGCAGTAGGCAGCCGCCGCAGAGCGCAGGCCACGCGTTCGCGTATTCCCTTTCATGAAGAATGACAGTGTACATTCAGACTTCGCATTCACTTTACTGCATACAATTTACCACGACGACAATCGTCGAAAGTGGCCATCCTGGCGACGAAGAGAATAGACGCCCTGTTGCTGCTTCACGCTGCCAAACAGACTTGAAGCGGTGAAGCTCTGCCGCTTCGGTGCACTTTAAACGCTGCAAAATCATTAACGCCAGCATCTAATGATGGCCGACGACGATGATGCTGAGGGCGAGTGGACGAAATCGCTTCTTCTTGATGAAGAAACCACAGAAAACTGAATGGACGCCTGACGATCTCGGTGCAGCGGCACATGAACTCTCGTCGCGAACGGCGCCATGCAGAATATGTCATTTGTTCACCGCGACGCTTACATCATAGTAATGATCAATCGCAGTTGGACGCGCACAATACAAATGGACAGTCGTAAACTTTACTTTTTATTCTTAGCTTGTCACCGACTATAGGGTCGGCGGGCCACAGTGTGCAATGAAATGCTGTGTACAGAAAGCCAGCAAAACAAAAATTAAAAAATATGCGCGACTGTCTTGGAATGGCCGCTTAAAAGAAGAGTGGTAGAATTTCAAAACTTGCTACTGAAAATTTGAAACTGTCTTCGTTTGGGCTATAAGTGGTGCCGTCATGATCAACGCTCCAGATTCGACTCTGATTGAGCAGAAAAAAAAGGCAGATCTCACGTTTGGTGGTAATCGATGATATGCGAAGCACAAATGAGGATGGTTGATATGTCACATAACAATGAGCACAACCTTAAGAGGTGGAAGCAAACGATGCTGTACATTACTTCCGTGTCATGATTACATGCTTGGATGTGTCATTTACCTTCGTCATCTATTCACGCCATGTGATACCACATTTAGTATATCGCGAGCTAGCGAACTGGCGCGAGCACGCATTGAGCGTGGTATGTTGTCATTTTCCTAAATGACACGCTTGGCACCATTATCGCGTTTTCACCATTTATATACTTTCTTCATACATTGACGTCACGTAACACCAAAGTTGGTAAATGTGGAGCTAGCAAAGTGGCCGCGAGTGCACCATGAAGGGATCAATATACTCTAATGCAGCGTTGACGCGCACGCACGCTAGGGACAGCGGTGCTACGTTAGCAAAAACGCGAGCACTCTATAGTACGATGCCAGGCGCGACCGGTGTGACCAGCGTCCGTCGGCGCCGCCCGAGGGCGACCGGAGCGAAATGTGACATGCTGCATTTCATGCCGATGCGTTACCCAGACAACACTGCGTCTCCCTCTTTACGTGACGGAGGGATTCCGGTTGCGCTGAAACGCGCATGCGTCAGAGCAACGCAGCGCGGTGCGCGCCTGCAAGAAAATGGAAGGACCGGTGCCTGGCGTGGCAATGCCGGCGTGACGCAACCAAGTGAACACCGGCGATCACGTGCACCGAATCACGTTGAAATGTATTGTGGCCTTTACTGTGGAAAGTAGTCATGATGTCACTTGACACGCATCTCCCGATTGTCATGTTTGCACTAGTCACATACCTTCGTCATCCATTGACGTCACGTGATAACGAATTTGGTATATGTGAAGCTAGCAAAACGGCTGTGGGCGCATGACACACATGTCGTACTTATTGTGTTTGGATGTATTATTTACCTATGTCGTCCGTTCGGGTCACGTAATACTGAGTTTAGCACATGTGAAGCTAGCGAAACGGCCGCGAGCGCATTATGCGCGTAGCATGTAGGGATGTTGTTACATGACACGCATGTCATGTTTGTCATGTTAGTACAAGTATCATATTATTTACCTATGTCGTCCGTTCGGGTCACGTAATACCGAGTTTAGCACATGTGAAGCTAGCGAAACGGCCGCGAGCGCATTATGAGCGTAGCATGTAGGGATGTTGTTACATGACACGCATGTCATGTTTGTCATGTTAGTACAAGTATCATACCTTCATCATCCATTCAGGTCCCGTAATACTAAATTTGGTATAAGTGAAGATAGCGAAATGGCTGCCAGCGCATCTTCAGCGTCGGATGTAGTCATGTTGCTCTATGACACGCATCTCATGACTATCATGTTTGCACCATTCACATACCTTATTCATCCATTCACGTACTGTAATAACGAATTTGATATATGCAGCACTGGCGAAATGGCCGTGAGCGCATCATGAGCGTGACATTAGTCATATTGTTACCTGACACGCATGTCATAATTTTTATGTTATGGTCTGTTGCTAGAGTTCACCATGCAATCATTTCACGCCATGCCAGTTTTGCAATATGCCATGTGAGCGAAACCACCGCAACAGCTGCAGGACCACAAAGTGTAAGTTATGACATTCATTGCATACATGCCATGATTTTGATGTTATGTCTAGTCAAATATGTTCTTCGTACAGTCATGTTATGCCATACCAAGTTTGGTATCGATAGCAATATCGGAACTGTCAGGAGAGCTAAAAGTCTTAGGTGACTAGGTAGATAGATAGATGGATAGATAGATAGATAGATAGATAGAGTCAAAGTCACCGAAGTTCGCTAAGAAATGCCTCGCATTTAAAATTTCGGCGGAATCACATCTCAACTTGACGTGGCCAAACGTAACGAAATTCACCAGAATTCTACAGTCTTCTACCCCTAAGCAGGCGGAAAGCGGAGCCACGAGCAATGTTGTTCTCTCATCGATTTTGCTAACTAATTGTGAAAGCGCTACGTCCTTGCGCCTCTCCAGGAGGTGTTTTATGACTGTACAGATTTTTAGACCGTCCAGCCGGCTGCCAAGTCTTACACATGAATGACAGAACAGAACAAAGTTGCTCTCTATGGTCCCATTCATGAAACTTCCAACTTCCTCGTCTTCTGTAAACGTGTGCTTTGGTGAAGCAGCCATCAAGGAATGCGGGTGCCTGGAACTCGCTAAAAACGAGTGCATCATTCAACAGATGGCACACTTAGCTAACATCGCGCCGACCTTGTCCTGTGCTGATGCTTTCTGTTCAACACGCAAAAATAAAATGCTACCCGAATTGTGCGACAAAAAATTGAAGCCGCTTATCCGGCTATCTGCAGTGCTGGAGCCTGATTAACCTATGTAGTTGCGGCTTCTGTGATTCAGGCAGCTGTCCACCAGGAGGTCACCAACATGGCACTTTACTCTCTCTGATCACTGAATCAGGCAGACATTCAACCACGTGGTTCACCCCTTCATCGTTTCAGTACCAAGCATGTTGCGCCAAGGCCTAATGGCGCACTCCTAATGACAGCCCCACTTTTCTCGCTTTCCTCTGGATTGGACAGATCTCTAGGCATCATCGCATTCACTGGAACTCTTGTGCACACCACATGTACTCTAGCTACCACCACGGCAATATCTCTTACCGTCCAAGTTCATTGAGTGAAATGCTCACTGTTTCCTTTTATACAGGCACTGAGATCACCAACAGTTTAAAGCTGACATGAAAAAATGACGGACCTTCATGCAGCTCCTCACCGCTACGAAAATTCAAAGCACACATCTGTTGCTTAGAACACACTTTAACGTCACCATTTCAAGTTAGCTATGATGATGGCACAAGAGGAGATGCACCAAAAGAATGTACAAACCTTGCACGAGATGTCGAACCATGAAAAGTTCAATTTCTATCAATTAGTCATGAGTACGAGAACATATTTTTTGAGTTTCGTGTTGACACCTTCGGTAAACATTCAAGTTTGATTAGGCATCTTAGGCTTTCGCATTAGCACTAGAACGAACAAAATAAAATTGGCAGATCCTACGTACAGTGGTAAATTGATGACATGCGAAGCACCGATGAGGAAGGTTGATGTAAAACTTTGAAATCAGCGCAACGTTTTAAGGCGGGCGTAAATTTTGCCGTACATGACTTTCATGTCAGGATTATCGCGTTTGAACGTATCATTTACATTCGTCATCTATTCACGTCACGCGATACCAAAGTTTGCATATGTGAGCTAGCGAAATAGCCACGGGCACTCTATCAGCGTAGAATGTACTCATGTTTTACATAACACGCATATCATGATCATCGTGTTTTCATGTCTTATTCACCTCTGTCGCCCATTCACGTTACGTATTACTAAACTTTGTGTATGTGGAGCTGGCTATACGGCCGAAAGCTCACTATGAGCGTAGCATGTAGTCACGTTTTACATGGCACGCATATGAAGACTACCCAGCTTGGATGTGTTGTTCACCTTCGCCATCTATTCACGTCATGCAATACCAAATTTGGTATATGCGAAGCTAGCGAAGCGGTTGCTAGTGCGTGATGAGCGTGGTATGTTGTCACGTTCTTACATCACACGCAAATCATGATTGTCAGGTTTTCACCAGTCATTTATTTCACCATTCATTGACGTCCCGTAATACCGAACTTGGCTTATGTGAACCTACTATAATGGCCGTGAGCGCATCATGAGCATGGTATGTTGTCATGTTCTTTATTTACATGCATGCCATGATTATCATGTTTGTGCCAATCATATACCTTCGTCGTCCGTTCACGTAATGTAACAGAAAATTTGCTATATGTAATGCAAGCGAAATGGCGGCGAGCGCCTGCTGAGCGTGGCATGTAGACATGTTCTTACGTGACACGCATTCCGTGACTTTCATGTTTTCACCAGTCATACAATTTCGTCATCTATTTACGTCCCAAAATACCAAATTTGGTGTATCTGAAGCCAGCGAAATGAGCGCGAGTGCCCCATCCTACGAAAAAAAAGGAAAAAAAGAAGAGACGCAGAGAACTTTCTGGGTTCGCAGTGACCTTAACGATGCGCAGCAGAATTTGTTTTAGAAGCGAAGAAAGAGGAAAGAGAGCACTGGTTGAAAGGTTTTGCGAGGACATTTTTGCGTGAACATGCAAAACTGATCACGCAAACCTGTTCCCGCTAAACTTAAATCAAAGACTATGGGGCAACGTCTGGTCCCTGTGGCCGGCCGAGATGCTCCACCTGTAAACGTATGCAGCCGGCTACAAACGTAAAAAGTACAGCATCTGATCACATTCACAAGGTCAAATTCAAATTGACCTGCACTTCAAACAACCTAATATACGGTGTTGAGTGTGCCACGTGTAGAAAACAATACATAGGTGAAACTGGGCAGCCGATTCACGTAAGACTGAACAGCCATCGTGCCGACTCAAAGCACACTTTACGAAAAGCCGTAGCCGGTCAGTTCAATCAACAGGACCACAATATTGACCAAGCAAAGCTTTACGTTCTACAAACTAATTTCTGGCTACCATGAAAGAGGAAATACATAGAAGCGCATTTGATACACAAATTTAAGCCCCTGCACTCATTAGGAGTCAATGTAGCACGTGCGAATTTGGAATCGCTGAAAGCCATAGATAGCATAGTTGCGGTAATATATACAGAGCCAAGCTACCTTCAGCCTTCAAATGGACATGACCGGTAATACAAGAAATCGCTCCTAGCTTACATATTGTATTGTTGTTTAGAAAAAAATTATTTACAGCATGTAGAGAACATAGAGGCTTCATACCATTCCAGTAACAGGGCACATACACTTCGGCACATCTATATTTCACGACTAACATCACTACGTTACAGTGAAGACATTTGCTCTAATATACATGTCAATGTTTGCATATATGTACACAAGAACTCAATGCGATATCATGATACAATGGTATAACGATACAATAGATGCAATGAAACACGATATGTAACAAATGAAATCATATAAAACAACTTATGGGCGCTGCTCCGCACCAAGTCTGTCAAAAAATTAGTTGTATCTTTTCATGTTCCACATTGACGAAAGGGCATGACTAATGCCGCAAAAACTCTTGCTCCCCGAGGAAGAAAAGCTCCTCGGAGAGGAACGCGAGGATCGCTCGTCTCATTCTCCCCAGTATCGGCCACAAAGCACGCCGGCGGCAATTGGCAGCTACGGCCTCACATCGGTTTCTCCAAAGGCTGAACAGCCCCGCAACTATTAACAGAGCGGAGAAGCGGCTACGCGGAAATCGGCCGTTGGACACGAAAGTTTGCACACCCTGGCCCCGAAAACCAGCATTAACCGCACGCCGAAAAAGGAGGGAAACCACACATTCAAACATCGCATGTCGATTGGTCTCTACCATGACGCAGTTGGGGCAAGTGGAAGTGCGAACCACATGCCATCGCTGCAACCGATCTCGCGTGGGGAGCAAGCCCCAGCCCAACCTCTAGACAAAGTTTTTGAAATGCCCTGGCAACACTGTGGCAGTTATTGGTTTCCAAGCGCGGTTCCTTACAGAATGACGATGCTGGGACACCAAGGGCCGTAGAAGGGCGGCCATTGTGTCCACCACTTTAGAATCGGCCACCTCTATCTCTGGGCATGTAGCTTCCAAACGTCGGTGAAATGCCAGAAGCGCTCGATACAAAGATGGTAATTCAGTTGATGGGGGCCTTGGTTTAATTGGCTATCCGTCAAGAAGACACGTAGTGATGGCCCCAGATGGTAGCGAGCCAGTGTCTGAGCGGGCATGCCATCATTGCTTAGTATTCGTAATAGAGTGCGGAGGCACAATGTAGAAGCCGTGACGGAAATGTCGGGGAATGCAAAACCGCCTTATCTCGCGGTTTAGCTAACGCTGGACGCGATAACAATTCTGTGCCAACAGACCAAATAAATGAACTGATGCAGCTTTGCACTTTCCTGCAGACGTGGAGTGGTGGTTTAACAGAATGGCAAAGGTACCAAAATTTTCCTAGGTACACCGTTTGAGTTAAGTATCAGCGTTCCAAGAGGGGGAATTCGAAATACCTGGCTGCTTTGACATCACATAGAAGAGTTTGTACAACAGATGACCAGATGCTATCTTGTATACCAAATGCAGTCAAAGTAACTCCGAGTATTGAAATCTCAGGAGACCACTGTAAAGGCGACGTGATGTTGATACGACCGCTGGGGTTGCCAATGAAAAAAAATACTGGCTTGTAGAAAAATTAACCTTGCACCGCAGATAATAGCGAAATCATGGAATGTATCAAGAGCATGCTGCAGCGACTGTTCAATATGTACATATAGACTAATATCATCTGCATATGCAGTTACCTTTACTTGAGTGTTACCGGGTAGAGGTAAGCCACAAATCGGCGGGTGATGTTCAATGGTCCTTAAGAAGGGTTCTAACGCAAGGATAAATGACACTGGGGAGAGGGGACACTCTTGACGGTCCCCACGCGTGACTCTAAATGCGTGACTCTCACGGTAATCTAAGTAAAGGGTGTTTTCTGAATTAGTGTACATCGCGTGGATGAGGTCAATTAACTTATCCGGGAATCCGTATGCTTATAAAACATTTATTATGTAGTCATGTTCTATGAAATCAAAAGCTTTCTCTTGATCTAATGAAACCAACAGTCCTTGCGCACATCGGCTAGTGGAATGATGTCACGCGTTAACCACGTATGGGTAAGTATTTCTCGGCCCGGAACAGAACAGACCTGGCGGGGAGCGATTAATGTTGCAAGAAATGGACTGATTCGGCGCACCAAAACGTGGGCCAAGAGCTTGTAATCTACATTGAGCAGGGTAATAGGGCGCCAATCTTCTGGTCGTGTGGACATTGGGTATTTCTTGGGAACTAGTGCTATATGGCCTTTGTGGAAAAAGGTTGGAAGTGTAATATCTTGGAAACACTTGGGAATGACGTGTGACATAGTTGGACCAATGATAGGCCAGAACTTTACATAAAACTCTGCAGGGAGTCCGTCAGGCCCTGGGGCCTATCCTTTCTTCCTTGCGTCTAATGCGCCCTTGATATCGTCATCGGATGACGGTGATAGCAGGACGTCATTTGACATGTTAGAATGATGAGGTAAATTTTTAGCAGAGGATGCGAGGAAGCGGATCCTGGGTAACAGACATTAGCACCAGATTGAGCTATTGACTGAAAGTGTTGAGTGAATTCCTGAAAGTCGCGTGTATACCCGCAGCAGCCGGGGCGGGAGAGTTCAGCGAGAGGGCAGGCGAGCCTGGTGGACAAAGCAGAGCTCTTCGTGCATACCTTAGCACCTCAGGGTGTGAACACGGTGCACGTATACAGCGCCAAGCTGGAGCCGAGAGTGAAGAAGCGCGCATAATACGTTGTTACCTTTCAACGAGCTCCTCTTGCCATGCCCGCATTACAGTGGAAGGACTGGGATCTCGATTGGTAATGCGTATCTTCTGGATTAACAATGACGCATCTTTCGACATACGGGTGCGATGTCCTCTGCCCGACGCACTGCAATGATGGCGCCACTCTTCTTTGATGCGATCCTAATCAGCTACACCCGCATATAGATATAGACACAAGCATATACATATAGACACATAGACAAAAGCATATAGATATGCTTGTGTCTATAGACAACTACGAAGTTTTTATTTCTAGAACCGTTCAACCACTGCCTTCTTCCTGTTTCCTCGCTTCTAAAATCACTCCTGCCACGAATTGTTAAGGTCATGGCCAACCCGGAAAGTTCTCTGCGTCTACTCCTTTTTTAGGGGCGAAGCTCCTTATAGCGACACCCATTCGTCCCTTGTAGTAGTAGTCGTAGTGTGTAAAAAGTCTTACATTTTGACCTCCAAGGTGTTGCCGGTGAGAGATTTATTCAGAGCGTAGTTAAACAATGAAAAATTCACAGCGTGCGCGTTAACTAAAAGCCGAATTCTCCTGTCTCTCATTTCCCCTTAGCAGCCCTTGTCGTGTACATTGAGCACTATCTGATAAGAAAGGTTTGCTACGTTATACTCGCTGGGCATAACCTCCTTGGTTTCAGAAAGGTTTAGCGAGCGTTGGGCCGCATTGCCACGACTACAGTGAACTAGTATATACCATGAACTCGAGGTGGTTAAAGGTGGGAAGTAGACACGAAGCGCAAGCCGTAAGAAATTGTGCGTGTGTCACCTCTCGCTTAGTCCTTGGAATGTCCGCTGGATGGCGGTGCATATCCGGAATATATGATGAAGAGATACGAGATGATGGCACTTGGAGTGTTTAATAGGTGGACGAATGGACACACAGACAGATGCATGGACGGACGCAGGGGCGGATGCATGAACGAACGCATGGACGGACGCACAGATAGAAGTGCGGACGCACGAACAGACGCACGCACGGATGAGCGAATGGACGCATGGACAGTCACACAGATGGACGCATGGACGGACGGAAGCAAAAACGAATGGATAGACGGATGCTTCGCCCCACTCTCCATCAATCACTCTGTGGATATGCTGCCATTTTTTTCCTTTTTTTCCTGTGCGTTATCCCTAAAGTCCTACTTACCCCCTTACCGCCTTTTACTTTCCCTTTCTTCTTTTTTTAGTTGTGAAGCATTTCTTGGCGAACTTCGGCGACTTTGCGCACATCTATCTATCTATCTATCTATCTATCTATCTATCTATCTATCTATCTATCTATCTATCTATCTATCTATCTATCTATCTATCTATCTATCTATCTATCTATCTATCTATCTATCTATCTATCTATCTATCTAGTCGCTTACGTTTGGGTGCTCTCAGGGTCACCCCCCTACCTTGGCGGGAACAAAAATTAGCATGGCAGGGTAAGATGGTTAGACAAATATGACGCGCTGGTCAAGACGTGAATAATAGAGAGTTTTAGAATAGCGCAATACGAGCTCTTGCGGTGCGGTCGCTGCCACTGCACATGCGTCATAACGCGAGTCGGCGTTCGCGTTCGCGAACCGCACGCAGAAAATCCGAAATTGTGTGCTGCGATGGCGGCCCGCTAGCGCTGGTTTGGAGGCTATCGTGTCGCTGCGATCGTGCGCTGCGGTTCGCAGCCGGGCAAACGCTATTCTAAAACTCTTATAGCGCCCGCTGTGCCCCCAATTCCCGCAGCGCTTGCAAACGGTATTCTAAAACTTCCTCATGTCACAATCCCGTCGCGTAGGTTGTCAAACACTCTCCGCTAGACAGTGGCACATACCCACGGGCGGGTATGTGCCAATGGTATGCGGGTATATGCCACAGTTTATTGACACTTAATATCTACCCAGGAATGGCCAGAACACTCATGGGCAATTTTAAGGCGCACGCGTTAAGAAATAACCGACATATGTAGCGTCGACCAGACGAATGCAAAGAATAAATGTAAGGGTCCCAGCTGAAATCGAACCCAAGCATTAGGGTCATTAACCAGTCATCACACCATTGTAGCAAGGCTGCAATGCCACGCATTCTGCGTGGCAATGCAACATTTTACCACAGAGCCACGGCAGGTTTCGGAACTACTTTTCAAATAGACGCTAATCTTTTGAAACGTCAATAGTGATTGCTGGGCTCCCTAGCAAATTTCATAAAAATACATATCTACGTTTATTCTCGTTAGTTGCCTTGCGCTGAAATGGTTATATGTAGCAGTGTCCAGGGCCAGCGTACTTGCGAACATCAGCTCTTCATATCAGCTTCTGGTGTTGCTAATACGCATGTTGCAGTTCGAATCGTTGCCCAAGTGCAAACAACTGGTTATATAAACATCTGCAACTCTTCAACATATGTCTGTGCGTGCAACATTTGTACACATATTAGGGGCGAAACAGGGAAGTTCATTGCAAACTGGTGACAACATTTCAGGTGAGTACAACTGTCTGGTGTAACAAAATCACTTCAGTGGCGTGTAAAAACACGAGAACATAGACAGGATGTAACACACAGCACTTCCAATATTCTCACAGATTACAAACCACACAAGGAAACAAAGAGAAACGCAAAAAAGCAGTAAATTGGATGGAACAGATTCACAGATTACGTGCGACGAGAAGCAATTTTTTCCCCGAGTTAAACCGGCAGTAAAGTAGAGGGCGTAACAAAGGGAAGTTTATGGCACTTCTGACAAGTAATCAAATACATAATTCTTCTCCGACACTTATCACGGACACACGCGGTAAACACACTGATGAACAGCATGAACACGTTTAGACTGTACACTACAACAGAAGCGCGATCATTCGAACACTCGTTATATAAAGGTTACAAGAGCACTGTACGGCGCGCGCGCAAAAGAGCCCACTTCCGTTTACAAGCGAAAAAAAGGGTGCGATAAAGGTCGCCGCTGTTCGGGCTCCAGAAAACTAAGGGGTTAATCCGTACAGAGAACAGATTCGAGACACATCATTATACAATTGACAGGAGGAGTTGGGCATTGGCACTTTCCGTTTGCCGGTCAGGAAACAGTGGGACGCAGTGGCTGGCGTGCGCTTAAAAACGGGTCATCGACAGGCGTAACTTGCCTTTTTGCAGAAGAAAAAACCTCGTATGCCAGTGGCGGAGAAACTTTTCCTCGCCGCTGGCTTCAAGTTGGTCTGAGAGGTGCGGCCACACCATGTAACGGATACGAGCTATGGTCGGGTAGGCCGCTCTGACTGGAGAGCGGCTAACTTCAGCGAAGCAGCGTCACTTCCAGATCGTGAACATGGTGCAGAGGGCCACTAACTTTGCAAAGGCGTCTTTGTTTCTGTTCAGGGCTGGGGGAGAATGGATTTCAAGATCCCTCGCAGTCAGGCGCCAAACCGGTTTGACCGCTTGGCACTCAAATAAGGCATGCGCCAGTGTCTCACCCGCGCGACAATTGAAACAGCGGGGTGTAGGCGTGATGCCAAACTTGTGGAGGCGCTGGCGGGTTGGGAGGACGTCCCAGTTTTTTTTCATGCGAAGTCTTGGGTGGACGAAGGGATGGCACGCCCATCTGTTTTGCCTTTCCGCTTCCAGTTCCGCGACCGTTGTCTGTCCTTGAGGGTTATCTAGTTGCTGGCGATTTCTTCCACAATGCGAGCAGGCGGGGTTTCATCTACGTCGCACGTAGAGGCCTCCTTTTCTAGCACGCGCATGGTGTTCGCGGCGGCCTTATAGAACGCGGAGAGAGTCTCAGCTAGTGGGGCGAGCAGCCGGTCGGCATTCAGGGAGGATGCGTTTTTACTGCACCAGTAACGCATTAAGGGCCTCCCCACGTAATCAGGTGCGCGAAACAAGGCCCTTGCGGTCTTCAAGGCAAGTACTTTGCTCGCCGTCAGTACATGCGTGAGCACGAGGCCGCCCTCTGAAGCTTGGAGTTGCAGGAGGGTTCGACGTAAGGGCGCGAGTTTGGCGTCCCACAGGTAGGCACCAATTATACTTGTCAATTGCGTCGCAGTCTTGGTAGGCATCACTCCTATTCGGCTTACATAAAAGGCAAAGGCGCAGATGGTTGTCATTACAGCTATGGCCCTCTCACGAAGCGTGAGATCCTTCGGTTGGAGGCGTGCTATTGCATCCTGTGCCCGCTCGAGCGCTCGTTGCCAGCTTAGGTCGGCGACGCCACCACAGCAAAAGTATATGCCGAGCACCTTGACGGCGTCGACCCTTTCCAACTCTCTCAGAGCGCTGTCAGAGAATGTTCCAAATAGTAAGGCCTTGCTCTTCCTCATGTTCAAGGCCGCGCCTGAGGCGTCAGCATATTCTGCGAATGTTCGCCAAAAAGCTTGCAGGCTTGCCGGGTCCCTGACGAACAGGGATACATCAGCGTAAGCGAGGACCTTAATATTGGGCTCCCCCATTAGCGGAAAGCCTCTGACGTGCATGTTTCGGTGGATGTTCACCGGCAACGGCTCAAGCGAGAGTACGAAAAGGGAGAGCCCTAGCGGGCACCTTTGGCGGATCCCTCTCTCGTACACAAAGTTACTCGTCGGGATGCCGTTTACTACTATGTGGCATGTGAGGTTGCTGTACAGGAGGGCGATGGTGTCTGCGAAGCATGTCGCGAACCCGAACTGGTGGAGTACCTTGATCATGTATCCATGGCGCACCCGGTCAACACCTTTGCCTGGTCCAAGGAGACAAAGGCTCCGGACAGGGACTTGGCAGACATGTATTCGAAGGCATCCCTTGTTACGGTAAGGTTGGCAAAAATTAAGCTGCCTGGAACCGCACAGGACTGCCAGGGAGCGACGATGGATGGCAAGAGGAGCTTAAGGCGGCTAGTAAGGATGGAAGCAACCATTTTATAGTCCACGTTCAACAGGGTTACGGGGCGCCACGCCGACAGCTCCTCCTGCGGGGCTCCCTCTTTCAGTAGGAGGACAATCCTCCACTCTCCAAAGGTGCGGGTTTCAGTTGCTTCGTAACCACCAAGTTCGCCAGTGGGACAAGCACTCCCTCTAGATTGTCGAAAAAAGTGACGTAAAAGTTGGCTGTGAGACGGTCAGTGCCGGGGGCCGAGTTCGGAAGCATGCTTGTTATTGTGCCCCTAACCTCTTCTGCAGACACTTCCGTGCTCAGTAACGCTACCTCCTCTCCTCCCAGCTGTGGGAGGTGCTGGCAGACCTCTCTAATCTTGTCTTCTCCGCCAGTTTCTACGTCGCTGTCGGCGTTCCGAAAAAGGGCCGAGAAATACTCGCAGAAGACATTGCGGATTCCCTCTGGTTCAGTTGCGAAAGAATCGTCCGGGCGTTTCACTCGGGTAATTCGTATGCTGCCTGTAAGGCCTGGCGTCGCAGGCCAAGGGAGCGAGTCTTCTCGGTCTCAAAAGGGCGCGCTTCCCAAAAAGCCGATTCTCGGGAGACGATAATCTCGGCGAAAGCGCGCCCCTTGTGGCAAGAATACCGTGGTCAGTCGCCGCTTCTAGCAACCAGCTAAATGGTCCCCGGCACGCGGATTGCCGGCGGGTGACGGGAGGACCGTGCATAGCCACCCATCCATCAGGAGTAGAGTCCGCGGAACGGCTGTCATGCTGGACAGCGTAGTCATCTCGCGGTAATGCAGGAGGCCCGCAACCGAAAGGCGCCACCATTGTGTGCCTTCGCACAGTTTTCGGAACGTCGGGTGCAGGCCGGTTCTTTTGTCTCTCTCTTTCCAACCGAGCAGTCGAGTGCGGGAAGAAGAGAGCGAGAGGAGGGGACGGCAACTAGTGTGTTGTCTGTCCAATAAACAGGCTAAATTGCTTTGGTTGGCCGTGAGGAGAATCGGGAGGGGCAACCGAGGTATTAAAAGCTGGCTTCCGAGTCCTCGCAGGGGAGTCTGGTCGCAACAAAGAGTTCTCTGCACTATCGGCTCTGCCGAGGCAACATACGACGGTTCCGACGGTCAAGTCTTGTAGATATGTACATAAGTTTCTGTATATAAAGTCGACTTGTTGTAACGTTCGAAATGTGCTGGCTTCCATCCCCGAACAAGCAGCAGCAGCCACGACAACACTAGACGGACACCGAGAAGCAACCAACCTTCCACTCCCTTCGGTAGCAACAGCCGCTACGCAGCTGGGAGAGCTCTGGTCAAAAGAACAGAGGGAGTGGGTAGAAGGTTGAAATTTACTGGCGCAGTCGGCAGGATCGAGACGACGACGACAAGGAGCACTTTGCGCAACAAGGAGATCGTCGTGTTGTGGAGAACACGCAAGACCAAAAGCCAAGACATCGGCTGTTCCGACGAAGAGCCAAGCCACCGAGCTGAGGAGGCGGCAGTGTGGCAGCCATCGACCCGAGGAAGCAAGGGGTCCAGCTATGGTCATTCCAATTCATCAGTCCGGCGACAACCCCGGCGACATCGAGCAACCAGCGAGCAGAAACTTCAAAAGTGGTGAGTCCTCTGGTGTTCTTACATCTCCGGGGTGCCGCTGCCTTTTTTCTTTTGAGTTTTAAGGCGTCCTATGGACACGAGGTTTGCCCACTCAAACCCAGACAGGCGAGTGCAGGCCATGGGTCGTGAGTCGGGGGACGAGAGCGACGTGGGAAACCAGGGAGAGGGTAGTGCGCGGGAGAGCCAGAAAGATGACCGTTTCGTAAATCTCAGGCCGGAGCGTAGACTGCAGGAATTGCGGTTGGAGATGGAGAGGCTATCGCAGATAATGGGCGGAAGCTCTCGGTGGAGTGGACTCGAGTTCGGCAGGCGGGATCCGTGTAGCGAACTGAGACGCTACTCAAAAGTCCTTACAGGGGTGTTACCCAAATTTCCAGCCGAGGCTGAAGCACCGGTGTGGTTTGAGTCAGTGGAAAGTGCCCTAGAAGCGTACGAGGTACCGCGGGAGTTTTGGAGACGGTTAGTTTTTCCGTTGGTAGCGGAGAGAGTCCCGTTTTTGTCCACGCGGCTAAGCCCAACAGAGCACAAAGATTACCAGGTAATCAAGCAAACGGTTCTGGATGAGCTCAGACTTTCAGCTGGGGAATATCTAAAAAGATTTTTAGAATCAGGTAAGCGTGCGAACGAGGGGTGGAGACTTTTTTCGACACGTTTAGAGAGCTACCTCCACTTTTACCTTGAGGGCAAGAGGGGTGTCGACATTCTAGAGCCTGGTCAAGCTTTGGTGGCCGACCAATTAAAGAAAAATTTGTCAGAGGAGGCCTTGCGATATGTCACACTCCAAGAAGGTAGAGCGTGGATGAGCGCCCCAGAGATATCCGCGTTGCTGCGAACGTTTGAAGAAGCACAGGGGACGAACAGCGCCCCGAGGCAGGCGAAGCAAAGCGCGGCGGAGTCGAAAAGCGTGAGCAGGGCTAGATCCGACGAAGAGACAATGAAGAGCCGCGGGGCTGAGAAAAACCGTATTGTGGAGGGGAAACCAAAGCCCAGGGCCTGCTACAGTTGCGGCAGTACAGGGCACCAGAAATGGAATTGCCCGCAGCGTCAGAAACGACGGAGGTGCTTCCGAACAGTAAAGAAGACAGCTTAGCGGCGCGTGTTTCGATGGAAGGTCCCCCAGCCGCACACAGTGATTTAATCCCAGTATCGCTCGACTGCAAAGACAAACATATAGGAGCAGTGTTGGACACAAGTGCGGAAATTACAGTAGTCCGCGAGAGCGTGGTCCCGCCAGAGTTGGTGCAACCGCATGGGATGGTCAACCTGACTTCGGCGTTCGGGGAGAAAGTACAGGCCAAGCTTGCAGTTATTCCACTGACTATATCGCGTGAGCGTGGAGTTTTTTCCGACGTTAGGGAACCAGTCCCAGTTTTGTGCGCGTTAACGGACCGTCTAACGGCACGAACCGATTGTCTACTTTCCGAAGAAGCATGGAAGCTACTACACGAGGAGAGCACCCTCGAAGGGGTATTGGAGGGTACCTCAGAAGTGGGCGGCGCTCGGCCAGAGTTCGAAAGCGAGCCTCAGCTCACCGAGGCTGTGTGGCGTCAGGACGAGGGGGACATTCTTGTAAAATCGGTAGAGCGACACGCGACCGAGGAGGTGTTGATCAGCGAGGCAGCTGTAGCAAGCCGCGATGAAGGGGATCAGCGGGATGACAGCGTGTTGCATAACGAAGCCCCGAGCGTCGGCATGAAGGAGAGGTCCGCGTCAGACGAATTTCGCGAGAAACAACGGGGAGACCCGACTTTACAGGAAGCGTGGAGAGGAGCGGCGACAGGAAAAGGCGGTATGCTACTAATCGACGGGTTACTTTATCATAAGGATCAGGTGTTGGGGCAATCGGTAACGCAGCTGGTACTGCCGGAATGCCGCAGAAGGGAAGTTTTGCAACTGGCGCAGAGTCAAGCTGGACCGGGCATTTTGGTTGCCGTAAAACGTGCTCTAGGATCAAGTACAGTTTTTATTGGCCAGGCGTAGGAGACGACGTACGACGGCACTGCAACAGTTGCAATGGTTGCCAGGCGAGGGCAGACTGGAGTCGCGGGGACAGCGTCCCGATCGAACTCCTTACGAGGCCAAGATATCCGTTTCAGCAGGTTAACGTGGACGTTATTGGGCTGCTGGAGCCAGTATAAGGCCGGGGCCATAAGTACTGTTTATGCGTCATCGACTTATGCACGCGCTGGCCCGAGGTGGTGTGTTTGCGTTCATTAAGCGCTAGGGCAACCTGCGATGCACTACTGGCAGTATTTAGCAGAACAGGCATACACGAGGTTATAGCGTCCGACTGCGGCACTAACTTTACAGCGGCACTGACAAGAGAGTTTTTGTCGAAACTTGGTTGCTCCCCTCGATTTTCCACGCCGGGGCACCCTGAGAGCAATGGGGCGGTCGAGCGATGGAACAGGACCTTTAAGAACATGCTATACCACATAGTAGAAAAGGGGGGGGAGGAATTGGGATAAATTTGTGCCTTTCTTGCTGTGGGGGTACAGGGAAGTCCCACACGATACGACCGGAGTAGCGCCTTTTGAGATGCTGTATGGGAGGCAACCAACGGGCCCGTTAAGTATACTTAAGAGGGCTTGGACGGGGGAAACTGCAGTGCCGGGAGAGTGGGGGGCGTCGCCAGCGGCGTACATGGAAGAATTACGAGTGCGGCTAAGGTGCGCGGCGCAGGTTGCGGAAATGGTCAGCTCGAAATCGCAAAGCACCTACGCTGCGCAATTCAACAAAAGGGCGAAGGCAAAAGAGTTTAACGTCGGTGATTTGAAACTGGTGTTTGATGATCAACGACCAGGGAAAATGTTTCCGAAATGGGAAGGGCCAGGCAGTGTCACCGAGAGATACCGCGAGCATTCATACTTCGTGCAGATGCCAGCAGGTAACCGGAAACTGGTGCACGCAAATAAGCTGCGCCCATATCAGTCCAGGGTTATGTCAGTAGGAGTAATGTTCGAGGAGGACGGTGATTTCGATGAAGTAGAGTGCGCCCCACAGCCAGGGGGAATGCGTAGTGAAGAAGTTTTTCCGTCGCGCGATATGGTAGCCCAATTAGTAGAACGGGAACGCGGGGTGATCTGCGAAGTGTTCAAGAGGCATGTGGAGCAGTTTGGCGGGGGGCCGACGGTAGCGGCAGTAAGGCCACACGAGATAAGATTGCAAGACAGGTTTGTCCGCAGAAGCCCGCATCCGTACAGGGTACCCAAAAGCTTACAGGCCGAGGTAGGGAGGCAGGTAGACGAGCTGCTCGAATTGGGGTTGATCTTTTCGTGCGAGAGCCCGTATGCCCATCCGCTGGTATGCGTTCCGAAGAAAGACGGCAGCATGCGACTCTGTGTCGATTTTCGGGCATTAAACGCGGGGACGGTTGCGGACGCATACCCAATGGCCCTTCAGCAAGAACTCATAATGAGCGTAGGAAAAGCGAAGTACATAACGCTGCTCGACCAGCGAAGAGGTTAATAGCAGGTACCACTCGAGTCTTCTTCGCGCCGGCTGACAGCGTTTGCGTGTCATCGCGGACAGTTTGCCTGGACGGTAATGCCCTTCGGGCTTAAAAACGCTGCTCAGACATTCCAGAGGGCAATGAACGAACTGCTAAGACCACACAGCGGATACTGCTGTGCATACCTGGATGATATAGCCGTTTTTAGCGAAACGCTCGAAGAGCACGCGGAACACCCGGGGCAGGTGTTTGAGATCCTAAAGCGGGTAACCTGAAGGTCAAGAGGGATAAGTGCCAGACAGCTTGTCCATCGATCCGGTATTTGGGACATGTGGTAGGCTCGGGACGGCATGCACCTGACCCTGAGAAGCTTGCAGCGATCAAAGGTTTAAAGGCACCGGAGACTAAAAGAGAACTACGCAGTGTAGTGGGCCTGTGTGGCTACTACCGAAGCTATGTGAAAGATTACGCAGAGGTAGCGAGGCCCCTGACAGAGCTAGCGGGGAAGCGAATCCCGAACCGAATTGAAATCCGTGGTCCGCGGATGCTGAAAGGGCGTTTCAGCTGCTTAAAATCGCACTGGGTGAGGCAGCAGCATTATCGACCCCAGATCCCAAGAGGCCGTATTGGCTGTTTACAGACGCGTCCGCGGTCGCGGCGGGAGTCTGCCTGTCGCAATGTGCGGACGATGGTACCGAGATGCCGATCGCATTTGCGAGCCACAAGTTCTCTCCAACTAAAACGCGCTGGTCGACTATTGAGCGAGAGGCCTTTGCAGTCATCAGGGGTCTGAAAAGGTTTGATTTCTGGCTCTTCGGCGCACAGGTTACCGTGGTGTCAGACCACAACCCACTAGCTTTTCTCACCCAGGGCACTCTTCATGGAGCCAAGCTTACTCATTGGGCCTTGGCGCTTCAGCGGTGTCATGTAGTGGTGCAGCACAGGAAAGGCGTTGAGCATGGCAACGCAGATGTGCTTTCGAGGGTGCCTAATGAGTGCTGGGGAATCGGAAGCGGTGCTCCGGGGGTCGAGACACTAGAGGACTAGGCGCATGGTGGACACTCAAGAGTGATGTGCGCGAACCTGTGGACAATTGAACAGCACCACGCGTTGAAAGGTCTATGTGCCTCAGTGAAGTGTACTGTTTCTCTTGTGCATGTGTGTAGCATGCAGGAGTTATTAGTGTTTTGGTTGAATTTGAACAGCACCATGTGCGGAAGGGTGTGTGTGTGTTTCAGTGAAGTATTTTTTGTGTATATGTACGACTGTAAGCATTTAGAAGTTTGTTGTTGTTTTACTTGCCTGCTTTATAGGTTGTACTTGTGTGCACAGTGACCTCGTGTCGGTTTTTTTTCTTTTTTTTGCTATATGGTGGCGTCCGTTTGGTGGGGCCCCAAGGGTTATGCAGAGAAAATATTACACGCGTTGCAGAAACGCCTCTGACGGTCAAAGAACTGCGAAGTATGGCCACGGGGTTGGGGACGTGCGGCGCCATACCTTTATGTTGTTATTCGCGCAGCTGCATTTGAGCGCTAGCACGAATCTTGAAAAAGGCGTGTAAGGTCTGGCGTCACAGGCCATGGGAGCGAGTCTTCTCGGTGTCAAAAGGGCGCGCTTCCTAAAAAGCCTATTCTTGGGAGACGATAATCTCGGCGTAAGTGCGCCCCTTCTGGCAAGAATACCGCGGTCAGTCGCCGCTTCTAGCAACCAGCTAAATGGTCCCCGGAATGCGGATTGCCGGCGGGTGACGGGAGGACAGTGCATAGCCACCCATCCGTCAGGAGCAGAGTCCGCGGGACGGCTGTCATGCTGGACAGCGTAGTCATCTCCCGGTAATGCAGGAGGCCCGCAGCCGAAAGGCGCCGCCATTGTGTGCATTCGCACAGTTCGTGGAACATTGGGTGCAGGCCGGTCCTTTCGTCTCTCTCTTTCCGACCGAGCAGTCGAGTGCGGGAAGAAGAGAGCGAGAGGAGGGGACGGCAACAAGTGTGTTGTCTGTCCAATAAACAGGCTAAATTGCTTTGGTTGGCCGTGAGGAGAATCGGGAGGGGCAACCGAGGTATTAAAACCTGGCTTCCGAGTCCTCGCAGGGGAGTCTGGTTGCAACAAAGAGTGCTCTGCACTATCGACTCTGCCGAGGTAACATGCGACGGTTCCGACGGTCAAGTCTTGTAAATATGTACATAAGTTTCTGTATATAAAGTCGAGTTGTAACGTTTGAAATGTGCTGGCCTCCATCCCCGAACAAGCAGCAGCAGCCACGACAACACAAGACGGACACCGAGAAGCAACCAACCTTCCACTCAATTCTGTAGCAACAGCCGCTACGCAGCTGGGAGAGCTCTGCTCAAGGGAACAGAGGGAGTGAGTAGAAGGTTGAGTTTTACTCTGCCATTCCCAGTTGTGTCACTGGGGTGCGCTCTGAGGTGGATAATGGGTGCGCACCGCTCCCCAGGCGGTCTGCACGTGCGCAGTTGAAGCAGCCGGGCATACTCGACCTCCAGGGTGTTCAGATAGTCGCGCATGCAGGTCGTCATCGTCTCCGCCCCCCTGACGATGCGTATTCTGCGCAGGATCTCATTCAGTTTGCAGTTATGCGGCGCTTCCTGGCCTTGCCTTCGTCTCGAAGGATTTCCTTCTACTCCACTTTCAAGGTGTCCCACAAGCGTAGGGTTAGGTCCGGGGCGTTCGCCACGGAGGCCCGCAGCCGCGCCCTAATGTGCTCGATGCTATAATCGTCTTGCAGGAGCGCTGGGTCCACTCTCCACCCATGGTCATCAGTATGGAGTCCAGGAGAGTCGCTAAGCGTAGTGAGAAGAGGGAGGTGATCTGACCGACTCGCTAGGTCAGCCGGAGGGGAAAGGCCCTCGCACCCCACGAGCGAGGAAAGGAGTAAGTCGGGGAGATGCGTCCGATCTAATCGACTGGCTGTGAGGTGAGAGGCTCGAGTTGCGACAAAAAGGTCGCCGTTGGCGATCAGCCACGCGTCGGATAACCGAAGGTGTCGAAGGGTCCTCACGAGCTCCTTAGCATAGTACGTGGACCCCCCTCGGCCTGGTCCCCTGACGTCGCGCTGCGAGTCCACGACGCAGTTGAAGTCCCACAGCAGGGGATGCGGGACGGGTTTCGAAAGAAGGTCGTGCAGCTGGTGGAAGAGGGTGTTTGCATTCTTCCGCGTCGCCGGGGCGTACACTTTCCCGAACCGAATCCTTCTTTCGCTGATGTAGAGGTCCAACATGAGTGACCTGCCGTTAACACCGAAGATGCAGAACGCCTTTTGCCGGAAGCGTCGCGTAGTAAGAGCACTCGCACTCCACAGGCCCTTGATTTAGTTAGAGAGAAGAAGGTGACCACCTGGAAC
Organism: Rhipicephalus microplus; assembly: GCF_043290135.1. Lineage (NCBI taxonomy): Eukaryota > Metazoa > Arthropoda > Arachnida > Ixodida > Ixodidae > Rhipicephalus > Rhipicephalus microplus. The sequence goes on from NW_027464588.1 coordinate 22,933,130, forward strand.
TCGCGTCTGAAGGTTGAGACCTCTAACGGTGACCAAAAGTTAGTCTATTGTAAAAAGAGCACATCAATACCCTGTGCTTTGAACCCACAGACGTTCCAGGTGGCGAACTTGAGAGTTGACATGATCTGCTCTTGTGGGCGTGGGGGAGGACTTGCGTTGAAGGAGGGGGTGGAGGGCGACCGCTTGGGCAGGGGTGGCACGCTCGATGGAGCCGAGAGTAAAGGCGCGGGTGGCGCGGTTGTCAGTTGGGCTAGAAAGCCCTCTGTGGTTTAAGGGATGCGTCATAGGAGCCGTGGTGCTGATTAGTCGCAAGGGCAGCAGGCAGCTGTGCAACAAATAAGCATAAACAAAAACCATTGCTGTGGCTTCGGCTGGCGAAAGGAGCAGAGGGGGAAAGGGAGTAGCCAGCGTGGCCACCACTGATAGCAGAAACAAGCGTGGGGGAGGGGTGCGTGGCGTCATGTTAAAAAGAGCGGAGCATGCGCGAGGAGGTGGAGGGTGGACCGCGTTGCCGTGTCGCGGCACCAGCTCTTGTGTTCGCCTTGAAGCAAACACGAAGAAGAAAAGAAAGAGAGGATGCTTTGGCGGAAAGCCTGTCTTTTTTCGCTTGTGCTTGAGGGCAAGTGCACTTTCCCTGTCGGTAGTGGTAGTGCGTCCAATTTCTGCGACTTCTCAGGGGGAGGGGCATCGCTGTCACTGAAACAGACGGGTGCTTTGCGGTGCTGAGGCTTGTTTTCAAGGTTCGCGGGTAGGCTCAGCGGCACGCCGGGTGGCTTGTCCTCGCCTCTTGAAGACCTTGATCTCGAACGCTCGCGCATATCGGTCGGGGCTGCGCCGGCAGTTTGCATCTTGATGGAGGTGCACTGGTCCGTGGTCAAGGGGCCAGTATCCGGCAAGACGTAGCGGCCACAACTCACGATGGGCACCTCCTCAGCGTTGGAGAGAGAGCCGTCGGGGGTGGATGTGTCGGGAAACTAATCTCGACAAAACCAGAGAATGCAGACTCGTCGTTCTCGGGGCTCGGCGCCTGTGTTCGCACTTCTTGTTCCTCGCTTGCAGGTTGCGACAAATCCCAGGAGTCGCGGGTGGATTCCGGAGAGCCGGATTCATGGCTGCTCGACTCGTACAGGTCGATATCTGAACTAGTTGGTCGTGTCGTGCCCCGCCTCAGAGCCTGTGGACAAGGGCGTGGGGGTCACTGATACGGTGAGGACGTCTTCCGTCCCTCGGGGTTCTTCGAACTGCCAGTGGTCCGGGACATTCGTTGTCGTATGGGGCCGAGTCCTGGGTCTTAGGACCTAAAGCCCTGATGTCGGTTCAGTCTCAGTCGGCGGGCGAGAGGTGCTGGGGAGGTCGTTACCAGTAACTTGCCGCGTCTCGGGTGGAAGGCTGCGTGCTGCCGCGAGGTACGAGCGTTTGCGGAAACACCCGCGTGCGCCGTGCCTCCCGCTGTATTTCTTACACTCCTCAACACACCCTTCGATGTCATGCCCAAATACACCACATCTCTTGCAATAAGCGGCTGCGCACGCCGTGGCCATGTGCCCCGGTTTGTTACACCTTGCGCACACTCTGCGCGTACCGCGGTATTCACACATGACACGGTGCCCCCGGATGGTTGTGAAGTTTGGGACTGGCCTACTCGTTTCCTTGCGCACTACTCTAACCCCATTAAGCTTGTTTTGTCGGTTAGGAACTGGTGCAAAGGAAACACTTATCTTGCCGTACTGTGAAAGAGTGTTAATCAAGACCTCGTCTGGTATATATTGTCACGATGAGTCACAAGTACTGGGGGATTTATTAAACCACCGGGTAGCAATTTCTAGAATTATGCGTCAGTCGTGGCTGGCTCTCGAGCTGATGCTGATGCTGATGACCTCTGATGAATGGCGCTTACCCACTAAGGGGGATGGGCCAAGAACCGGGCGGCAGGATACTTAAATGAAACTAAAATGAAAATGAAGCCAATCTTAAAAAGTAGTTTAAATAATACTACCAAAAAACAAAAATGTTTGCTGAGCAAGCGGTCAAACCATCTTTTGTTTCTAAAAGACATAACTACGAATTAAAAACTAAAGATCTGAAAAGGTAGGGGTTCACTAGCATGGTAATCTTTTAGTTGCGTTGATGTAATCAAACACAGCGGAGCATACATCCCTGTGGCAGTAACCAAATGAAGTTCCGCCAATTTATAAAATTACTGGTAGATTTACTTGTATTCCCAGCTTTTGTAATAGGGCTGCTAAAAATCTTTTTCTCTGATGAGAATAACGATGACAGAATAAAAAGAAATGTTCAATTGTTTCAATTTAGTTGCACCATATGCATAGCGGTTACGCCTTGAGCCGAGCTTTGTTAAAGTAATAATTTAGTTGTGCAGAGAAAAAAACACACGATCTTCTTTTTCCTCCAGATTGAGAGCCGCTCTTGCTGTCGACCCACTACGTGCTAATGGCATTATTCCCCTTCCGAAAAGAAAAAAAACAGTTCCAAAAACAAGAAAAAAAAGTACATAGCATCACCGCGATGCTACTACATATGCACGTGAAAAAGAAATTGGAAATTTGGATAAAGTGAAAGTAAAAATAAAGAGCGTGCCAGTATAAGAAACGTCAATGAACGAGAAAGCAAGTTCACAAAAATAAACAAAAAACACAAAGAATGCTGTACGGTAAAGCAAAAGTTACGAGCAACGCGCAATAAATGGTTTCATGCGCAACACATGAACGACGTCCGGCCTCAGTCGTGTCCTGCTCCGTGCATGGGGTGTTGAGTCCTGAACCACTTCGTAGTTCACGTCACTGACGCGGCGTAACACTTTATATGGACCAAAGTACCGGCTCAGTAACTTTTCACTAAGGCCATGGCGGCGGACGGGCGTCCACACCCAAACTTGATCTCCAGGGTTGTAAAACACTTCTCTGTGGCGGGTGTTATAGCGTCGTGCGTCTGCCTGCTGTTGCTGGCCGATGTGCAGTCGCGCGAGGTGCCGGGCTTCCTCAGAACGCTCTGCGATTTTTTCGACGTCAGTTGCCAACTCGTCTTCGTCTTGACACGGTAGCATAGAGTCTAGCATGGTCTGCACTTCGCGGCCGTAGAGACGCCGACATGGCGTGAATCGCGTGGTCTCTTGCACGGCGGTATTATACGCAAAGGTCACGTAAGGTATGATCAAGTCCCATGTTTTGTGCTGTACGTCGATGTACATTGAGATCATGTCTGCGAGGGTCTTATTCAGTCGCTCGGTAAGTCCGTTGGTTTGCGGGTGGTACGCAGTTGTCCTTCGGTGTCTGGTGTTGCTTAGTTTGAAAACTTCGTCCGTAAGCTGCGCCGTGAATGCCGTCCCTCTGTCCGTTATTACACTGGAAGGAGCACCGTGTCGTAACACGATGTGGTGCATGAATAATTGTGCTACCTCAGAAGCCGTGGCTCGTGGTATCGCCTGCGTCTCAGCGTAGCGTGTCAAATAGTCGGTCGCGACGATCACCCATTTGTTGCTGTCCGCAGACAGGGGAAATGGTCCGAGAATGCCCATGCCGACTTGGTCGAATGGCGTGCAGGGTGCTTCGATGGGCTGAAGCAAACCGACTGGTTTAACAGATGGTTGCTTTCGGCGCTGACATTCCCGACAGCTTTTGACGTACTTCTTGATGCTTGCGAAAGTTCCGGCCAATAGTACCTCTCGCTCACTCTGGCAAGTGTCCTTGAGTAGCCCAGATGACCGGATGTGGGTTCGTCATGGCAAGCGAAGAGGACGTTGTCTCGCATGTCTCGAGGAACCACCAGAAGGTAAGCACGGCTGTTCGAACGAGCGTTCTTCTTGTACAACAAACCGTCTCGCAGGCAGAACGACGTCAACGAGTGGGATAAATGACGTGGTATGATAGCGCCCTGGCCCTCTAAATGATCAATGATTGGACGAATCTCTGCGTCATCTCGCTGCCGTTTGCTCAAGTCTGATGCGCTAACGGCGCCCAGGAAGCCTTCGTTTTCCTCTGCCTCTTGACTGATGACACGAAGGGGTGCGCGTGACAGTGTGTCAGCGTCTTCATGCTTACGGCCGGACTTATGGACGATGGTGACATCGAATTCCTGCTGCCGCAAGCTCCACCGTGCTAGCCGTCCTGAAGGGTCACGCAGGCTTGCCAACCAACAGAGCGCGTGATGGTTCGTGACTATCTTGAAGGGACGATCATAAAGGTATGGGCGAAACTTTGTGATTGCCCACACGACTGCGCGGCACTCTTTCTCTGTAGTGGAATAATTCGCCTTGGCACGGGATAGAGAGCGGCTGGCGTAGGCTATGACTCTTTCGGCGTCCTCTTGGCGCTGAACGAGCACTGCACCGAGCGCAATGTTACTAGCGTCGGTATGGACCTCCGTGTCACCATCATCATCGAAATGAGCGAGAACGGGCACTGATTGCATGCGCTTGCGCACCTCATCAAAAGCTGCTTGTTGCTCTTTTTCCCAGCCAAACGGCATGTCGTCCCTTGTCAGACGAGTCAGAAGTTCTGCTATCTGTTCTGCTATCGGTTCATTCATGCCTAAAAGGCATGAATGAACCGGCAATAGTAGGCGCACAAACCAAGGAAGCGCCGGACGGCTTTCTTATTGACAGGAGCTGGTAACTCGGCAATAGCGGCAAGCTTGTCCAGATCGGGCCGGATTCCTTCGGCGCTAACTACATGTCAAGAAATTTTAGTTCTTTATAGCCGAAGTGGCACTTCTGTGATTTCAGTGTGAGGTCCGCTGATCGGATACCTCCAGCACGCTGCGCAGGCGGTGAAGGTGCTGCTCGAGCGTGGTAGAGAAGACCACCACATCATCAAGGTAGACAAGACAAGTCTGCCACTTGAGTCCTGTGAGGACAGTGTCCGTCATTCGCTGGAAAGTTGCCGGTGCTGAACACAAGCCAAAAAGGAGCACTCAAAATTGGTATAGGTGGTCTGGAGTCACGAAGGCTGTTTTCTCACGGTCTCGCTGATCTACCTCGATTTGCGAATACCCGCTTTTGAGATCGAGAGAAGTGAAATAATGGGCACGACGAAGTCTATGCAGCGAAATGTCGATACGTGGCAGCGGATACACATCCTTTTTGGTCACGTTGTTAAGCTTTCGGTAGTCGACGCAGAAGCGTAGCGACCCGCCCTTCTTTTTGACAAGTACGACTGGAGATGACCACGGGCTCTTAGATGGTTCAATAACGCCATCGCCAAGCATCTCGCTGACTTGCGTACGTATCGCTTCGCATTCTTTGGCCGACACGCAGTAGGGGTTCTGGTGTATCGGGCGTGCGTCCTCGTACGTGATTATCCTGTGTTGATTGATAGACGTCTGGCGGATCTTTGAGGAACTTGCGAAGCAAGACCTGAACTCGAACAAGAGCACTCATAGCGCAGTCTGGTTATCGGTGGACAGATCAGGATTGATGTCAATATTACTCATTGACGTGTCGGTGGTATCAACTAGTTCTGACGTGAGACAGATGGTGACGTTTGCTACTTCGTGGGCAAACGCTATTGAAGTGCCACGGAACAGATGTCGATGCTCGTAGTTAAAGTTGGTTACGAGCAATTCAGATCGGCCATCACGAAGGTGTATTACACTTCTAGCTACACAAATGCCTTGCTGCAGGAGGTGTTCTAAATTTGTCTCGGCTACCACATCGCCATCGCCGAAACCACAGCATGTTACGTACTAGAACACTTGCTCGTGGAGGATGCGTCACGCTCTGTTCAGAAATACGGAGTACGTCGACACGCTTTCCGTCATCCTGCACGTTGATTGCTCGCTGGGCGGAAAACGTGACGCGGCGCTCTTGCAGATCAATGATAGCTCCATTGCTCTGAGGAAAGTCAACTCCCAGGATGACGTCACGGGAACATTCGCGTAGAAGGAGGCAGCTTGCTACGAATGTATACCCTTGGATCTGTACTCTTGTTGTGCAGGCACCCAGTGGAGTAATGACGTGGCCACCAGCTGTCCGAATCTGCGAGTTGTGGCACGGCGTGATCACTTTCTTCAGCTGCGTTGTCAGTTTCCCGCTCAGTATGGAATAGTCGGCGCCGGTGTCCACTAATGCATTAACTGCACAACCATCAATTGTCACTGCTATGTCGATTGAAAGTCGGTCATCTTTTGCAGCAGTATGTGACGTTGGACTGGTTTCCGTACGGTTTTGCGTTAATAGGAGGGCTTCAGCGCTTCGACGTTCAGCGACCCCGCCTCCTGAGGTCGCTTAGGCTAGTTTTCCCGGCGGGGGCTGGGAGATCGTGTGGTAGAATACCGCTGGGGCGTTGATGAAAATCGCCTCGGTGATGGCGAGCGTGACTGGCGCCCGGCAGACGGTGGTGCATGCTGCTGGGCGAGGTAATTTTCGATTTCGCGCAGTCTCTGGCCGTAACGGGGTGGCGGTGAGTACTCAGAGAAGCCGCAAAGCCCAATACGGCGATATGGGCACTGGCGGTACAAGTGATCAGCTTCTAAACAGTGAAAGCACAGAGGCCGGCGATCAGGTGTGCGCCAGACATTAGACTTCCGAGGAGACGTGCGCCGATGTACTGAACTGGTGGCACCGAACGATGGGCGACAGGAGCGCCAGGGACAATAGGCAAAGGCGGTGGCGTGTACGTGCCTTCGTAGTACGGTATGTGCTGTGCTGACTAAAGTGAAACAGCAGGAACAGCATGGACGAGTAATGGCGGCGATGCAGCAGGGCGTTTCAAGGCTTCCGCGTAGGTTGTCTCACGGAGGTATTTAGCAGGAGCTGGTGGAGCTGTATCAGGAGGCAAAGTGTTCCGGAGGGCCTGGTGCAGCTCATCCTTGGTTACAGTTGCAATTGAGCTAACCGTAGGCTGAGGTGTTACACCAGCCATTTGCAACTCTTCAGTACTATATCACGGATGAGTTCACGTAGACGGTCGTTGCTGGTTCTAGTGGCGGTGAAAATGTCGACAGTACACATGCCACTGACTTGCCTGTCGTATTGGTTGGATAGCTGCTGCAGCATTTTTTCCATTGTCACGGCCTCGGACAAGAACTCCGCGACCGTCTTCGGAGGGCTGCGCACGAGGCCGGCAAAAAGCTGGTCCTTGACACCGCGCATGAAGTGACGCAACTTCTTGTCCTCCGTCATTCTTGAATCGGCCCGTCGGAAGAGGCGCTTCATGTCTTCGACGTACGAGGTCACAGTTTCGTTTGGCAACTGGACGCGGGCCAGAATAGCTCGTTCAGCTCGTTGTTGGCGATCAGAACTGGCATAGGTCTGCAAAAGTCTACGAGAGAATTCGGGCCACGTCGTTAGCTGCTCCTCTCGGTTTAGATACCACGTACGTGCCCCGTCTTCGAGATAGAAATAGACACGACCCAGTTTCACCGCGTCGTCTCACTGATTCAAGGTGGCTACACGCTCGAAGTCCGCCAACCAGCCCTCAACGTTCTCGTGCTCCATGCCATGGAACGTCACCGGTGCCCGTGGCCTTTCCAACGTATAGCGGCTCGACGTCGTGCTTCCCGTGCCTGTTGACGAGGTTTGCACCGAAGCGCTGGTCATGTTTGTAGACGTGGTTGGAGGAGTATTGTCGATTTCCGGAGGATATCCCCTGATTCGGCGGCTGGTCCGATGCACGGGAGTATTGATTGGCACTGGACTTGTATCACGGCTTCCTGGGGGGTCTGTAGCATCCGTGAGACTACCCAGCACGTACACCAGTTTGTCACGATGAGTCACAGCTACTGGGGGATTTGTTACCACCGGGTAGCAATCTCTAGGACGATGCGTCAGTCGTGGCTGGCTCTCGAGCAGAGAAAAAAGCACGCGATCTTCTTTTTCCTCCAGATTGAGAGCCGCTCTTGCTGTCGACCCACTACGTGCTGATGGCAATATGCTGGAAAGCAGTATACGTTAACAAACATAACTGGGGGTCCTACCGCTTCTACTGTAACGTGCTCACGGTTAACTTTGAAGCCCTCTGCGACCATAAGCTTTGTGGCCTGACTCGCGTTTCGGGTACACCCAAGGAACTTCGCGCCCCCCATGTGTTGCAAGACTAACACACTATCAGGTCCGGCTGTCTCTTCAACTGCATCTATAAGGTCGTCAATAGACACGTCCCCATCGGGGGCGGTAAACAGCAAACAGTTCCCCCTCACCGGGAGGTTGCTAGGGTTTGCCATGTCTGAAGGGGGCGTGTCTGCTGGTCTCGCGGGCGCTCAGCCAGCGGGACTAGGGAGGGCAACTTGTTGGTCTGGTAGTGTGCAGATTTATCTGCACTCTCGTGCACAGGGCGGCTCAGAGACCGCTCAGCGTCAGATGTCACCAGGGCAGAAAGCTTCCGGGGCAGCAGACGACGTCCGGGGACCTTGCGATGCCTGGCACAGGGGTGGGAGGGGGGATCCGGGCGGGAGGTTCGAGTCCAGGGGGCGGCGGCCTCTCGCGGTAGGGCGCGACGACTCTGCCACAGGTTGCTTCCTTTTTCCTTGAAGGGGACCGGTGGGGCAACGTCAGCGTGACGTGGCCCCGGGTCCAGCTGTGCGACTGGCGCGGCGAAACGGCTTGCTCGGACTTTGACTTGAGGACTTTGATCTTAGCGGCACCCGTTCGTCCCTCGTAGTCGTAGTAGTATTCATAGTGTGTAATCAGTCTTACATTTTGACCTCCAAAGTGGTGCCAGTGATAGGTTTCTTTTTTTGTTTGTTGAACAATAAAAAATTCTCAGCGTGCCCGTTAACTAAAAGCCGAATTCTCCTGTCTCTCATTCCCCCTTAACAGCCATCGGTATGTACATTGAGCACTGTCTGACAAGAAAGGGTTGCTACGTTATACTCGCTGGGCTTAAGCTCCTTGGTTTTAGAAAGGTTTAGCTAGCGTTGGGCCGCACTGCCATGAATACAGTGAAGTAGTATAGACAATGAACACGAGGTCGTTAAAGGTGGGAAGTAGTCACGAAGCGCTAGCCGTAAGAAAGTGTGTGTGTGCCACCTTTCGCTTAGTCCTTGGAATGTCCGCCGTATGGTGGTGCATATCCGGAATATATGATGAAAAGATACGAGATGGTGGTACTTGGAGTGTTGAATAGATGCACGAATGGACACACAGACAGATGGATGAACGGACTCACGGATGGCTGCACCGATGGATAGACGGATGGATGGACGCAGGGGCCGATGCATGGACGAACGCAGGGACGGACGCACAGATGGACGTGCGGAAGCACGAACAGATGCACGCACGGACGGGCGAATGGACGCGCGGACGGTCACACAGACGGACTCATGGATGGACAAAAGCAAGAAAAAATTGACGGATGGGTGCTTGGCCCCACTCTTCATCATTCACTCCCTGGATATGCTGCAATTTTTTAATGTCATTTGATGACGTGTTGCTCAATAAAAAATTGCAACATGGTCACCTTCTCTCCACATGCTGCGCATAACATCGGTTCCCAGGTACGTGGTATCTGCCGAAATTTTCGTGTGTTTCCCTCGTCGTTGCTCACTTTCTTTGCATGCATTATCAATTTTCATTTTTGTCAGCCAACATACTGCCAAGTGTTTGAGGCAATTTCACTGAGCGGGTCACCTACGAGGGTACCGAAAGCACTTTTTCACCAGTGACCATCCCAATTTACCACGTGCTCTTCCGATTCCATGTGGTATCGCTCACCTTCAACATCTTGGCAGTTAAAAGTACGCTGCCTTCTTCAACCCCCTTTTAAATACGATAGCCTTTCTTGGTAACCCTCGACGCAAAAATTTTCATCTGTCTGTTCCTTAGTCCGTTTGTCTACCCTTGACGATATCGGGTACTCTAAACGGCACCAGCAGATACCCCAAACGGCCGACCCCATCCGCAGCGCCAATCAATGTTGCTGAAGATTCAGCGTTCGTACTTGTGCGATTGTCCGATATTAAAAAAATTGGCCCAAATCTGCATGCCAGACTGCAAATGTCGTCTAAAGACGATAGTCTTGCGTTTGGAGCGAGTGACCAAAGCGTGTATTTGATGGTATGCGCGAGAAAATTGGTGAATGTTATTCTGGAGGCGCTGAGTTAGTGCCTCGAGCGGGTAGCGAAGGCGAACGAGCGAATCGAGGCCCGTTAGACAGGAGCGTCATCTGGCAGTCCGAAAACGAAGGAAGGCGTGCGCGCCCGCAGAGAAAGATTCGCTCTTGTCTCGGAGGTGATAAGGTGTAGAACGCAAAGCTACAGGCAGGTGCCACCATCATGTCGTCTTAGCAAAGCGTTGGAAGCACTTACCTTTTTGAGCGTCGCATTGCATTGTCAGCGCAGTCTGATAAACACTACGGTCCTTAAAATTACTTGTGTGTGCATTCTTTAGTATAAATCCACACCTACAAAACATCGACGTGTTGTTATGGCGCCTCAGATATGCGCAATAACTGCTTTTTAATTGACAATCGCACAAGTATGAACGCTCCACCTTGAAAAATATTGGTTGTCCGTTTGGTGCGATTTGAGTGATCGGTAAGGGCGGACAGACAAATGTACAGAAAGAGAGACAGACAGACAGACCAAAACTTTTCCGTCGAAGGTCCCGAGGAAAGACTATCGTCTTTAAAAAATCGGCCCCCTTTCCGCATTTTATTCTCAAAATGTCATCGAAAGACAATAGTCTTGCGTGTGGAGAGAGTGAACAAAACATTTATTTGAAGTTCTGCGCAAAAAAATTGGTGAATGGTATTCTGGAGGCGTTGCGTTAGAGTGCCTCGAGCGTGCGGTGAACGCAAACTAACGCATCAAGTCACTTCACACATGAGACATGAGCGCTATCTGGCAGTTTTCTTAAAAAAGAAACAAAGCGCGTGGCTCCTCAGAGGTGATAAGGCGCAGAACGTAAGGCGACGGGTAGGTGAAACCACCGTGTCGTCTTAGCGAAACGTTGGAAACACTCGCCTTTTTGTGCAAGTGTTTCATGGACAGCGCCGCGTGATGAACGCTAAGGTCCTTAGAATTATTTATGTATGTCTTTTCCAGTAAAAGACGCACATACAGAATATCTACGTGTTATGGTGCCTCAGATATGCGCAATAATTGCTTTTATTTGACAATCGCACAAGTACGAATGCTGACCCTTGAGAAACATTGGTGGGCAATGTGGATGGGGTTGGCCGTTTGGGATATCGGGTGGTGCTGTTTAAAATACCGAGAACTGTTAAGGGTAGACAAACATACAAATGTACATAAGACAGGCAGACAGACATACAGACAGACAGACCAAATGTTTTGCGTCGAAGGTCTTCAAGAAAGACTATTGTCCTTAAAAGCAATTATTGCGCATATCTGAGGCACCATACCAACCCGGATGTATTCTGTATGTGCGCGTCTTTTGCTAGAAAAAGCATACATAAGTAATTTTAAGGACTGTAGCGTTTATGTGTATGTGCGTCTTTACTAGAAAATACATACATAAAGAATTCTAAGGACCGTAGTGTTTATCACGCTGCTCTGACCGTGCAATGCTTTCACAAAAAGGCAAGTGCTTCCAGCGCTTTGCTAAAACGACACGGTGGTGGCACCTACCCGTCGCCTTTCGTTCTACTCCTTACCACCTTTGAGACGGGCGCTCACGCCCGTCTCAGAGCTGCACGCTTAATTTTCCAAGATAACTGCCAGTTAGCGCTCATGTATCACGTGCGACGTGCCTTGATGCACTCGTTCGCCTCCGCTGCACGCTCGAAGCACTCTAACGCAGCGCCTCCAGAATACCATTCACTGATTTTCTTGCGCAGAACATCAAATAAACGTTCAGTTCACTGTCTGCAGACGCAACACTATCGTCTTTCAACGAAATTTGTAGAATAACATGCAGATACGGGGCCGATTTTTGTAACTGCTTTATTGTTATGCGTCCCACTTGTGGTTTGGTGTTCGGGAACGGGCGTAAGCCGCTTTTGTCGGCAACCCTTTGTGATAGCCGGACGCGGCGACCGTCTGCAGGCTTCAAACTTTCAAGCTCTTTTTTTTTCGTGTCTTTAGCAAACATCGCTTTGCGGCCAACCACTACTAAGCGTGTTTTTTCTTTTCTTTTTCTTTTTTTCTCCTTCGTCCATTTTTTAATTTTCGGATAACATTTTGAACCACTGTCACCTGACTTAAAATGAAGGAAAGACAGCACTCTGCTGCGTTAGAGTCTTTTATTTATTTTCAAACGGAAATCACCAACAGTGACACGCGCCACCACCAGAAGATGACATCAAACTAACACGCCAGGGATTACAAGGTGCCTTTGACAAAGATAGGTTCTCCTATCGAAACGTCAGCCAGCCTGTCTGAGGCACTTCCACTGTTCACCCTGATTATCCCACTACGTGCTTCCATCTGTCAAATGCTATCTAAATTTTGGATGATATACATGCCATGATTTTCATGTTATGGCTAGCCACTTATGCTCATATTACAGTCATGTTATACCATACCACTTTTCATATGATACCATTATTGAAACGGCCAGTCGAGCGAAACGTCCTAGGCGGCTAGATAGATAGACAGATACGCACAATGTCACCGAAGTTCGCTAAGAAATACTCCGAATTTAAATGGGAAAACACGGCGTGAGTAAACTACACGGCAGTTTAGAGGCGCACTGGAAAACTACCGAGCAATAGCAAATCAAGTTTTAACACGCTACAGTTCTTTAGTACTAAACCAACGCAAACCAAAACATGAAAGATTTTGAATTGTCCACAAGTTTTTTCAGTGGATGCTCCATGCAAAAAAGCATGCTCTTACAAGGGTAGCATATCTGGCAGCGGAAGCCGCATGCCCTTGTTGCCATTAAATTTGTGGCTTCAAGGCCTCATTCAACCCCAAATTTCGTTGAAGTAGAGCTTCCTCGGGTTTCGTTGAAGGTAGCGTGACCCTGCAGATGTAATGAGCGTTCATGGAACACTTAACGACGACTTAAAGTTCTGAAGCGTGCCGTACAGCCGGATCGCCGGGGCTGCTCCGATTCCCGCGCGCTCCCGAGAACGCTCCTAGTGGTTTTTCCTGCCCGTACATCAACTTTCCGCCGCAGAATCACTATACCTGTAAATGTATTGAAGCACTCTAGTAGGACCAATTGTTCAGTTAGCTGGGAAGTATAAACACGTTCAAGTTATATACTGATGGTCATATGATGTGACAGGCATGTGCTTTGTGCGTTTTGTAAAGCCCTTACATTTTACGAAATTGTCATTTCATTAGTCACATATCAGCTTTGAAGCCTGCTGGGGTTTCAGCCAACTCTTCAACTTCCAAACACTTTTAAACATCTTTGAAGGCAACTTTAGTTTTTTCTAGAATTTCTTCACTTCCGCTGAAGGCCACTGACGCAGCGCCCGTGTAGATGCAGAATAGATTACGATGGTAAAATATGCATGTTTGTGGAATTACTTTATTAAGGCCGAAGCTCCTTAAAGCGTAGCCTTGTTGGCGTCTGTCACACCACATAAAACCGAAATCGAAACTGAACACCTTCACAACAAAAACGGAAAACCATATGTGTAAGGAACCTGACTTCATAAGTAAATAAATCTAGCATAAGACAGCACAATACACTATCACCTGCGCCGTCCGTGCGTCAGTTCATCCACCTGTCCATCCATATGGCGTCCTTTGTACAAGATGGCGACTTCAACGTAGACATTATGAATTTTATGAGATAGCGTAGCCCACTCATGATTACTCACTTCGTGGGGATGCGTGGTTTTAGCACATCTGCTGGGCAATGAAATAGTTTTGTTTTGAAGCGAAATAAAACAATAAATAATTTCGATTTCAAATCAAAATCTTTTTATGGTAAATTAGCATTGATTATTTCATTGAGTAGTAATATACTACAAGTGTGAGCAATCTTATCTATAAATACATTTTCTTTGCCAATTTTCCAGAGTGGATCTGAGCCAAGGATAAAGATTATTATCATCATCACCATCATCAAGAAGGATTCGTGCCAATTGATGGTCGGGAGGAAAAATAAACCAACCAGCCACCACGACAACACCAGCAGAATGTTGCATGGGCGGGCCCAACAGCTGCTCATTTTCGTAGCCTCTGCAGCGGCCACCTTCGGAGCTATCACGCTGGCTGTGCTGCTCATACGCAAGATAGGCGCCCACATTTCCGGTGACGTGCTGCTCGTCGACCCCAATGCCCGGTACACGGTGCGGCTTGAGCGCAAGATCCCTGTCACTCACAACGTTCGCCTGCTGCGTTTCTCTCTGCGGAGCCGCTACCAGGTAGGCAGTCAGACAAGGGTTGTTTCGCGTTTTTCGGCAAACTTTCAAATACATGTGCAACTTATGCCACAAATGCGGGTTTGTTATTCGAGTACTTTTTGTTTTCGTTAGCTGACCGTTCAGTAAATGATATGAAGAGGGTGTGAGTGGTCAGGTGAAAGCTCATAATCACTGCTTCTACCTACACAGCAGCTTTCGATAGAATATAGGCTAAAAACGTGGTAGGGTATCGTGTCTAGGCTGGCAAAATGCGCACTCACCCAGCGCACGACCGCACAAGGCGTTTGTATAAGCAATGTTCTCAAATCACGTGACCAAATGAGAATCGGCTTACGCTGTAGCGAAATACCTGCCCCCATTGCGTCGTAAGAATGATGCAGCTTTGTGTCGTAGCAGGCGAGAATTTCAGCAAGTCACTGAAACAATAACCAAGGCTGAATTGTTTGTTGCTACAAAGCTGTCTTTTCGTAGTGCGTGCCATAGTTGAGTACCACTAGTAGGTGTTGTAGAAGGCATGCACTAAAGCGTCAATGACTGAGCAAGCAGGCCACTTGATCTGTCAATCACCAATAATGTTTAACCACGCGTTTTGAAAAAAAAAAAACATTGATTCCGCAGTTCCGCGTGGCTAGATCCGCTGGGTACCCACAACATCCTAATTATTGCGATAGCGATTTTATGAACAGTCTCGGCTGGTTTTTTTCCGTTGCCGCCACCGTCATGCACGTATATGTATATGTATGTATATATGAAGAGAAGGATGCGTTAGCCTCCTCTTTCTGCGGAGCCAACATCACATTTCCGGCCAGCGTCGTCTGCGCATGAGCTTATCCTGTGAGCAAACAAGTGGAGAGGGGCGTTCGTGGTTGCCGCGCTATCGCAGCAATGATCGGCGAGCGGATCTCGCCACCACAGGAGGCGGCAGCTTTTATGGGCTGTGCTCTCATCGCAAAAAAGCTGTGTCAAAAGTGTTCCTGGAGCGGCCGTCCACATATTCATGGGCTATAGACATAAAAAACTGCCACAAGCGGCGTCAACGACGTATATCCCTTAGTACCAGCATGCGCTGCCCACAGGAGGCGCTTCTCATCAGCACTATGAACGAGCATTGTTCTGGACATCTACTGTGTCCACACCGCAGGAAACTTGGTTTCTAAGGAAGCGCATGTTTATTACAAATAATATTGATCCTAAAAATGCTAGCCTTGCTTCGTAAAATATCGAATGTGTTGTTACTACGTTCATTGCTACGCCCTTTTGACTTTTTCGTAATACTTGGCTTCACAACATCCCTTGATCTCGCAAGCCAATCAGATCGTCGGACTAATGCTTTTTTGTAACCTCACGTGTTGTCACAAGCTGATCATAGAGAGCCGTGCGTATAGGCTGGGTTCATATCCCGGCTGCGGCGGCTGCATTTCCGATGGAGGCGGAAATGTTGTAGGCCCGTGTGCTCAGATTTGGGTGCACGTTAAAGAACACCAGGTGGTCAAAATTTTCGGAGCCCTCCACTACGGCGTCTCTCATAATCAAATGGTAGTTTTGGGACGTTAAACCCCACAAATCAATCAATCAATCAATCGTGCATATAGGCTACGCTTCATTAGAGATAGGTATATCATTGCTGGTACGTGATAGCGAGCAGCATGTTGCTTACAAAGACCCTCTGCAGAGACTGGGAATCCACGTCGGTCAACACCTGCTTGTCTGCGCGAGTATTCACGGCTGCCCGGTGACTAGACATTACACTCCTGTGACCCGGTGTGATCAAACGGGCCACTTCGACATCATCGTCAAGGTGTACCGCACGGGCGAGTTCGAGGAACACCCCGAAGGGGGCCTCATGTCCCAGTTTCTGGACTCGATGCGCCGAGGGGAGAAATTGAAGGTAGGAATGAAGGTATTTCTCGCAAGAGTAGAAGCTTGGGCTAGTTGGTGCATAGTCATAATTGTAAGATATTTCAGCGCGCGATTCAAAAAAAAGGGACAGGGTAGACAGATAGAGCGCAGTTTTTTTCTCCATCGTCATCTGTTCTCGACGCTCTTTCTGTTTACCCTGCCCTTTTAGATGCGGAGCATCTAATACTCGAGGCTTGTAGTGCGGCGCCGTCCGCAAGCTTCCTCCTCCTTCTTCCACCATCTGTGCATCCCTTCCTCCTCTACACACCGCGCGCGCTTCACTTCTCCACCATCTGTGCACCCTTCCTCCTCTACACACCGCGTGCGCTTCTCCTCTTCACGAACATTCGCTAGCTGTATAATGTAGCGCGCATGCGCCGTCACGCTTCGAGAACATCGGCAGCTGACGCGCGCGCATGCGCCGTCGCGCTTCGAGAAACTCGGCAGCTGACGCGCGCGCATGCGCCGTTGCGCTTCTCCCCCTTCTCGAACATTCGACAGCTGACAGTGCATGCGCCGTCGCGCTGTATATATACTCAAGGTCGGCGCTCTCTCGCTCAGTTGCCGCTCGTCGGTTGGTTTGTACGGCGCGTCGACGTCCAAGGTCGTGGTGAAATGAATTCCAACGAATCCACAAACACAATGATCGACGTCCCTTCGACCAGCGCCGCCCTTTCGCATACGTGTGTACGTGTTCACTCATTTAACACCCCCTCCTACAACCACGTTAACCAATTTAGCCATCGACCCAAGTAAGTCGCAATTTAACACCCCATTTCACAACCACGTTAACCAATTTAGCCATCGACCCAAGTAAGTCGCACTTTAACACCCCGTTAACCAATTATATGCTCCGCATCCTCCTCAGTGTTCCCCCGAGGGAAGCTGCGGGCAATTTTTTTTCTTTTATTCGCGCGCTGAAATATCTTAAAGTTAAGGTGTTTCTATCGGGTAAGCGTTCGCGCTAGTTTTCAACCACTGCTTCAGTCCATAGGAATGCCTCTGCAAAATAGAAATTGTGCTTAACCGCTGAATGTACGAATTCTAACCTATCGGGACCAAGCCTGAAATGAAACAAGGACACTTGAGAAAATTTAGGAACCACCCAGTGACCACCCAGTGTACTGTCAAAAAATAACAGTTAGGAGAGAAGGACACCCGAGTACACAGGGAACACGCTTGATAGCCGTTATCATATATGGCAGATATAAGGAGAGAAAAGTGGACCTTACCAGATCATGCTATAAGGAGGGAAGGTGCCATCCAAATCACGTAATGAGGGTCAGGTCATGAGGGTCGGGTCGTCAGGTCAGCTACGACGTCATTCCCACTGAAAGGCGTTAGAAACACCAGCATTTATAACTAACTCACAAATCTGCTAGGGAAAGTATAAATCATGAAATTTGTATTAGTTACAATTTTAACAGTAAAAAATAAAGTGGGTGAAAAGAAAAGTGGCCGCCAATGAAGACCGAACATGTGGTCTTCCAATAATGTGTCCGACGCTCTACGAACCGAGCTGCAGCAGCGGTCATTTGCCCGTAGACGTTATGGGGTTCGTACTGCTACATATGCTTTTTAAATGCGAAGTGTTTCTTAGCGAACTTCAGCGACTTTTAGCGCATCTATCTATCTATCTATCTATCTATCTATCTATCTATCTATCTATCTATCTATCTATCTATCTATCTATCTATCTATCTATCTATCTATCTATCTATCTATCTATCTATCTATCTATCTATCTATCTATCTATAAAAAAGCGAGAAAGAAAGACCTATTAACGTTTTCTTTCAAGACACGGTGATGTAGTTGTGTCAGCAGTGAGCTATCATGACCCCCGTACATCTATCTATCTATCTATCTATCTATCTATCTATCTATCTATCTATCTATCTATCTATCTATCTATCTATCTATCTATCTATCTATCTATCTATCTATCTATCTATCTATCTATCTATCTATCTATCTATCTATCTGTCTATCTATCTATCTATCTATCTATCTATCTATCTATCCGCCTACGACTTTCAGCTCTCCTGGCCGTTTCAGTCATGGTATCGATACCAAACTTGGCTGCTCTTGCGGTGGTTTCGTTCACATGACACGTTGCAAAACTAGTATGGTGTGACATGATTCCACGCCGAACACATGCGACTGACCCTAACATAAAAATCATTACATGCGTATCATGTAACAACATGACTGCATGCCAAGCTCATGATGTGCTAGCGGCCGTTTTACTAGCGCCACATATTCCAAATTTGGTATTCCTGGACGGGAATGAATGATGAAGGTATGATACTGGTGCAAACATGATAATCATGACATGCGTGTCATGTAACAACATGACTGCATGCCACGCTCTTGATGCGCTTGCGGCCATTTCGTTAGCGTCAGATATTCCCTATCTGGTATTACGGGACGCGAATGGATGACGAACGTATCGTACTGCTGCAAACATGATAATCATGAGATGCGTGTCATGTAACGACATGGCTTCATGCTGAACTCATGATGCGCTCATGGCCGTTTCGCTAGCTTCACATGTACCAAACTCGATATTACGGGACTCAAAAGGACGATATAGGTAAATGACAAATCCAAACATGTTGATCATAACATGCGTGTCATGTCACAACAAGACTACATGCTACACTGATGACGCACTCGCGACCATTTCGCTAGCTTCACATATGCCAAATTCGGTATTACGTGACGGCAATGGATGACGAAGGTATGTGACTGGTGCAAACATGACAATCATGAGATGCGTGTCATGTAACAACATGGCTACATGCCACGCTCATGATGCACTGGTGGCCGTTTCGCTAGCTTCACTTATACCAAATTTGGTTTTATGGGAGCTGAATCAATCACGAAGGTATAATACTGGTGCAAACATGATAAACGTGAGATGCGTGTTATGTAACATGACTACATGCTACGCTTATGATGCGCGCACGGCCCTTTCGTCGCGTAACGCTGGCGTTGCCACTCCAGGCGCCGTTCCTGCCATATACTCGCAGGCGCCCGTCGCACTGCGTTGCTTTGACTCATGCGCGTTTCAGCGCGTCCGGCGTCCCTCCGTAACGAAAAGAGGGAGGCGCAGTGTTGTCTGGGTAACGCATTGCTGCGAAATGCAGCATGTCACATTTCGCGCCAGTTGCCATTGGGCCGCGTCGACGGACGCTGGTCGTGCCGGTCGCACCCTGCGTCAGACTAAAAAGTCCTCGCGTTTTTTTAACGTAGCGTCACTGTGTCTAGTGTGCTGGTGCTTCAACGCTCCTTTGGAGTATATTGGGCCCTTCATGACGCACTCGCGGCAATTTTGTTAGCTCCACATATACCAACTGTGGTGTTACGTGACTTTAATGGATGACGAAAGTATATGACTGGTGCAAACACGATAACCCTGACACGCGTGTCATGTAAAATTATGACAACATACCACGCTCATAGCGTGCTGGCGGCCGTTTCACTATCTCCGCATATACTAATCTGGTATCACGTGACGTGAATAGATGACGAAGATAAATTGCACATCCAAACATGATAGTCATGACACGAAAATTATATATGGCGTCATTTGCCTCCACCTCGTAACGTTCTGCTGACTTCGAAGTGACATATAAACCTTTTTTCGTTCGTTCTTTGCATATCATTGATTCCCCCTGTGCGTGGGATCTGCCTTTTTAATTTATTTTTTCATGTCACTTTCCCAATACAATATAACCATTGCGTTACTAAGGCTCGGGCTATTGATTGCCAATTGCCTAGATAGTGTTACAACCTTTTGGTGAGTTTACGAGCACAACACGGGCACTTCAGTTAGTTCTTTAACTTGCGTGACCGCTAGGAATAATGCTGAACTATCAATGATACGTGTGCAAAGGCTGACAAGCATGGCCGCTGATCTGTTTATAGACGGCATACGTCCTATTGGCCGAATTCAGTGACAGTCCGCACTGTTTGCTGTAGTTTTATTTGCCATTTTCCAGCCACAATACCTCTGAACAAATATTTTCATTCTGGGAGATGTCATCGCTGTCTTTGTCGACGTCACAACCACGTGATAGTGTGCCATACTCCCGTTTATTCTCTGGGGTATACATGCGCGTAAATTAGCACACCCCATAAAGCAGATGGTGGATTACCGGCTTTGTAGCTCAATTGGTGTTTCATCGGAGGCATTATTCGAAGGTAGCAGGTTCGGCATAAGCAAGCGGCAAGTTTATTTTCATCCGCTTCCTTAGCCTTTACCTAATAATTACACTATTAACGTGGTAACAGATAGATGTCATCTTGCGCACCTACGGTAAGGTTTATTAGAATACAGTGCATACATTCTATACCTAATAACCCTTAATAAAGGTGGGCTAAATCGCATCTATCCATTACCTAGTTTAGAGCGTACTACAGTTGAAATTTCCATTACGTTCCTGGTCTTTTTTGTCGGTAAGTTCTGATTTATGTTACGTTTAACTAAAAAAAATGAGCCCTGTATTGTTTATTCTTTTGTACCAAGTGACATGAAGCACCGCTGATTAAGGCAGAAGATAGCTGCTGCTATCTCCTTAAAAATTTTGAGAACCAATATGGTATGCTCTAGAGCAAGATGAGGTGAATTGGAGATCATTATTAAAAAATTAATCGTGCATTAGACATAGCGTGCTCATGCTGTTGATGTGGATCATGATTATAATGATGACACGTGTAAAATTAGATTAGGGCTGCAATTATACAGGGACTACAAAAGATTCTTGGCTTTATTATTCTATCACGAGTGAGATGAGTTCAGTAAACCTACCGGTCGAATTTCAGGCACGAGAAAAACAGGGGGTCATTTCTGTGAAACATATGAAAACTTTTTCGTTGTAGTGAGGTGCTACTGACGCGAAGACAGAAATTTTTAGCTATCGGAAGTAGAAACTCCTGTATGACAATGAAAAGCATAAAAGTGGTTTGGCCAGCATCAACTCATAATCAATGAAAACTAAAAGGGCCGAGTCAGAATCATTACGAAACAGTGCAACAGAGAACATGTAAAAAAAGACGTATCAGGAGAAGGAGAAGGAGAAGACAATATTTATTAACAATCCGATGACATTGGTGAGGCGAATTCCTCGCCTAGGTGTCAGCCAGGAGCCCTTGGGCTCTGGCGGCGTCCTCGTCCCGTTGAATTAGGAACATTAAAAACTCGTATGAATAATTATTTTCACTGCTGCCTGTAAAATTAAAATTGGCTTCTTTACATGATCAGCCGTTTTCCCGAAAAAAATTGCAGAAACCAAAAATTTGAAGCCATTCTTAGTGTTATTTTTTCTTTTGACCCCAAAAGACTTGACAAAAAAACATATATCTGCAACATATGCGACAGTTTTTAGGTAAAAAAAAGTTATTGCACAAACTTGCATTCATTGCTCGATGACCTCATATCGTCTGCATGAATGGCTGCTTGTTCACTGCTTCGTCAACAGTTATATGAAAGTCAAAATGTAGCGCGTAGGGTTCGCGTGCACTATGCATAAGTATTGCATGCTTTCCGACATTCATAGTTACAAAGCATTATGAATGTTTTCTGCTGTTTGTTGCAACATGAATAAAAAAGCAGGTGTTCATGCAGAAGGTATGAGGTCTCCTTTGGGAGATCATTAAAAGTAGGCGACTTCCTTCAATGTATTTCTTCCACCAAGGTACCGAGAAAGTTCCACGTGAAGCAGTAAAAATACCATTTCAAACATGTTTCTTCCTGTGGCTCACCCGTCTCACTGTTTCTCACCATTTCACTTCAACTTATATGGACACATATCCAAGAATTATGTGCGATGCTGCAATTGTAGTCAGCACAGAAGATTGATTTTAGCTTTGTGTGAATACAGTTGAATGATTTGAAAGATGGTTCCTTCACGCCACAACCTAAAATATATACATGGTTCATATAACTTCAAAATAATATCTGTTTTGAACATCCGCTCTTGCGACCATTAGTTACCTTCACTGCTCCGGCTGTTCATAGAAATTTGATTGATTGCAGTCAAATCGTTTAACAAAATTGATTCTAAGATATTCTCTGAGTGGCAACCTCTAATTGAGGGTCCGTGCACTTTGTGTTCTTTGTGCATTAGGTGTATACAATAGATTGAACGACCAAAATGGCAAATGAACTAACATAAAAATACAAAATAGTCGCTGCACTGCCATTCAACAAACTTGCTCAAAAGTGTAAACAAAGACAGACAACTTAAAGCTACGTTGATGCTCTTTGTTCTGTGATGATACCCGATCAGCAATGATTGCAAATTGATCGTAGATGCAATCTAATATTTGGCGTGTACATGAACCAGACGTATGATTTGTTATTTTCTCGTTTTTACATTTGACCACAGATTCAAGGCCCACGAGGCAGCTTCATTTACGAAGGCAAGGGGTGTTTCGTGACGGTCGACGGAAGCCGACTGCCGAAAGCAACCTGGATTGGGCTGATCGCAGCGGGAAGTGGCATCACGCCAATGCTGCAGTTTCTGCGTCACGCTCTGGTGGATCGCAAAGACGAAACGAAAATCAAGATGATCGACGTGAACAGCACGGAAGACGACATCATCGCGCGTCGGGAGCTAGACCACTACACCAAGGCCCATGCCGAGCGATTCAGGTGAGCAGCTGAGCCCTGTTATTCCAATAAGCGGGGGATAACCACAGCACAACCGACACGCTTGGTCAGTGTGTAGGGCGCTGAACTATTTGGCTCGGTACTTCTTGTATGCTCATCTGCAGTCGCGCAGGATTGAGCAACCAAAAATAACGAACGCAAAGTGGTTTTCTGAAATCACGTGGTCATGATATTTTTTGCTCACAAAAAAAGAAGGCAATTCTTAATCGTGTGAATATATAGTGTCTATATTGCCCTCAGGTATCCGAAATGATGAATAAAATAAATCAAATAAAACTATTCAGGTTGTTATGGAGACTTCTTAGCACTATTTAATCGTTGAGTTTGTCCCAAACATGCCCACCTTGGTGGGACAGTGGCTATTGTGCTCGGTCGCGGGTTCATTTCCAGTTCTTGTGATACAATTTTGGCGGAGGCCAAATGTAAGAGGCTCGTGTACTGTGCAGTGGAAGTCCACGTAGAACAGCAGATGGTGGCAATTTCCGGAACCTTCTACTACGGCATCTCTTATAGTTTCTGAATGGAAATTACAAGTATAAACACGGAAACGTGCGTTTCGTTTCCTTTCTCTGTAGGGCTTCTTCTGTGATTGAGCGTTAATTTTAATTCAGATGTGCGTACCAACCATGCCAAAATGATGTTTTACTAAAATTCTCTCATATCAACATCGGAGTTTCAGATCGAAAGGCCCTATATAATATTAGTTTCACAAATACTTATTGGCGACGACAATAGTGAGCAGTGGGAAGTGTTGTGTTATCAGTCTCCTTCCTTAATAGTATGATCTAGTTGTACATGTGAGCTGCGCACACAATTCTGAACCTTTTATATCCATGGTTCTGCAGCCTCTGTCACGTACTGAGCAAGCCACCCGCAGGTGAGGGTGCTACTGGGTACTTGCCGGGCCCCCTGACTGCTGGCATGATGGCTGAATACCTTCCTCCACCGAACAACGATACTATCGTGCTCTTGTGTGGACCGAGTCGCTTTCTAAGTGAACTGTGCAAACCAGCACTCAGCAACATTGGACACAAGCCTCAGAGGGTGCTCTGCTACTGAGTGGCGACCCAACATTAGGGTCGCACAAGTGTATGAATCTAGTAACCTCAAAATGTTTCGAAATAATCTTCATCGTACATCATCGATGTCACCTTAAATCTTTGTTCTGTGTATATATGCTGGAAAACTTGCAAGTACCAAAAGCTAACACATATTACGGCATAAGAAAAGATGCCTCAGCTACACTAATTCAATCACTATAAGTAATATATGGCTAATTAAGAAAAACAACACAGGCTCATCTCATAATATAATAACAGACACTGAGCCTATTAAATAGCGGCCACAATCAGAACACACATGCGCATTGGTCTTGGAGATATGCGTTACCCCGGGCAATGTAGTAGTTCTGGCAGTTTTAACGCGCTAATGTGCTAAAACAACAAACATTAAAAATGATTAGATGTGAGTGAGCATTGCACCGAGACTGTATGCGTGGCAAGCAGGTGTTCAGTCTTAGGGCTACGTGATTCGTTGAAATTGCTTTGAAAAAAAAGAAAAAAAGACACTATCTGAATATCATTTTGAAGAGGGAGTCTGCCTAACGCATCATATATTGCATGGCATATGCAAAAAATACCCCCAGGAGTTCTGATGTGGGAATTGAGCAACATGTGCGTGTTTCAAATACCTTGTTAGACAAAACGCTCAAACATATTTATTCAGTCGTCATCAGCGCCAGATCTATTAACAACGTGAGCAGCCACGTAGGTTCCCGTGTTGCCCAACGCATGAGTTGTGGCCCCTTCACTTATTTGAGAAAAAAATAATTGTGGTACAGTGGGCACTTCACCTCCGTTCTTGCTGTATACATTCAATAACACTTCGAAACGGACAATGATAAGGCACAGTTTTTTTCGTCCTTACGATAGGGATGAGGCATGCACTGAGAACCTGAGCAGGCTAGCTGTATACAGACGGTGATGTACACGATTCCCGATAGTGCACCTCTGGTCTATTTGTTTTACTTCCCGATTGTGCAATATGGTCATGAAGGTGAAGCTCGAGCATCATCTACATTTTTGTGTTTGAGGAACACCTCATCTTGCCCAATACCATGCGTAAGTGCCCAATCCATCTTGCCTATACTAGGAGGGTGTAAGTGAAATCCAGTAGTTCTTCCCATATAAATCACCATTAAGCTTTAATGCCTGGGAGGCTGCACTGCTTGGCGCAAGCTTGTTCTACGATAGGGAGCTGAGGAGTCACGCTCGTACAGCCACCAACCTTCGGAGAGCCATGTATTGGCGGTCTAAGATTGACACACTGAGATTCAGCAGAGGCATTCACAGTGAAATTTATTTTCCTTCGTGTGCGTGTGTGAGTCAGTGGCATAATACGTCGAATCATCTTTGGTGATATGGCAGTGCCGCCTACGCAGCTGTCTCATTTGGTAGTATTCTATGCACCTTGTTGTTCCGCGCAAATCTGCTTGTTGTAGATCAAGACTCCACCATCGCAGAATTTCTTGTATTTTCGTACGCACTTACGAGGGTAGTTGTCCTTATATGGATTGTTGACCCATGGCATGCACTCTGAAAAAAAGGAAGGTACTAAATTAGCAGAAAATGTGACGCGCTTAACGATAGAAGGAAGTAGACGCCTAGGACATGACATTACTTTCATGCATTTCACACTGTACATTTCCTAAGATCTACTGCCTTATCTTCAGTGTGTGGACACTGCTAACTGGTTGCAATTGCAGAAGGTGAGAAACGCATGGAGGGAAAACAGGGTTAAACAAGTATATGTCAGAGGCCGATGAGATAACATTTGTTCACAGTAAGCTTGTGAAACGGCTTTCGCGAGAACGTGGTCATCCAACCCATCAGACAAGTTCAATACACTTGCATGAAATGGCCTGATGTCAATTCACGACTATAGCCTCAGAAGCAACACAGGGGCTACTATTTGCTTTGCAGGTAAGTGGGATTACTATCTCGTTCCTGTAACATTAGCTTGATTTTTTGTTGTTGTTAATCAACAGGGGATAGCACTTGCACCAGTGGCATATGCCTGTTCACTTGATTGTATACTATTAGCTAATAAATATAAAAGCTGTGACTACTAATATACCCGCCTTATTGCTGCTAATATTTTAAGGGTTTGAGTCGTACATCATGTGTGTCAATTTGAGGCACCCGTGCATTTTTATGCGAATCACGCTTAAGCACAAAACTACCTAAATACGGTTCTTTTGAAAGAAATATTATGAAATCGCAATAGATAGATGTGAAGTATGGGAGTAAGCAACGAGAGCTGCAAAGTGAATATTTTAAACTTTCTTACGGCCTCCGAGATCTCCACTTTTCAGAATGAAGCACTTCCTGTAGTCAGTGTAAGGAACGGTAGCTGTAAAAGGATTGTCAGGATCTGAAAAAAATAGAGCATTGCAGCAGAAGGTATATAGAACGTAGTGCAGGGCTTGTTCCCATGTCATGGTTAGATAAATATTTAAATAACTTCATGCTCTAAATAACAATTTGACAGATCTAGCGCCTTGTGGAAACCGGTTTCATGCGAAGCAGTCAGTGAGTAATCTTTCTGTGCTGCACGTTTTGGCTTTCAGCCAAGCATTACGACGTGGACCGACATGTCTATAACGCAATAGCATCAAAGAGCTTGTTTTGCAGAAATGCCGGTGTTGGTGTTAATGAGGGCGCTAGTGATGGTGCCTGTGGCTTGAGCGAAAAATGGTCATTTTTTTCGTGACTAAAAAACTGAGAAATTTGCCAATAAACATAATAAGTATTATTAGTTTCGAGTGAGGATGAAACCCAGGCAGCTTGCTTGGTAAGCAGGTGTTCTACAAAAAGCCACGCGTCGATTGATATGACAGTGAAAATAACTTCATCTGCTTTGAAATGCAGTGAATAAAACGGTAATGCTTTGCGAACACATCCGTCCTGTATACAGGCCTCACATTGCAATATGTAGTCTCACAGTAACGCTTCGTTGTACAAACGTACATTGCCATCGTGCGTCGGAACATGTAGTTATAAAAACTTCACAAGGGGCCGGGCGGAAGGGGCACGCACTCGGTGTACCACCTTGTGGCTACGCCGCAGTGGCTTCGTGGTGCGAAGTCGGCTACCCATTATAAAATGCACACACATTACTTACCGTATTTCTCGAAGACCACTTAGTGGGTGAACACTAGTTCGAAAACATTTCACGCGCATAACTAGTCATGGTTTGAAGTAGGCCACCCGTTGCACAGAATGCAGCCATATGCGGAAACATTCATGTTCTGGGAGTGCCAAAGCGTCCCACCAGTATAACGGTGAATCATAGTCCTACACTAGTCAAGAGGGAGGTGACCTTGTCCAGCACTGACGCAGTGCCCCAACAGGCCTTGGTTGACCGAGCTCAGACGACAGCAAGAGCTCATGATCTTTCGGACTAGAAGGCCCAACCTCTAATGACCTATTTATTAGCAATAAAGTATGTTTGATTCTTTCTCCGAGACAAAGCTCTGTAACCTTTGCCATTACACTGCAGCTATGCAAAGTTTGAATTTCTCGATTTACATAATTTAATAAAAACATTGTAATAAGTAGGTAAAGTACGCACTATAGTGAGACGACATCGCATTCGTGTTTGAGTCCTTCGAGTTTTTTTTCACAGTGCGCTGGCTGAGAGCACATCGTTGGCTTGCCTGGCATGTTAGCTGCACTGGCAACTAAGGTGGATCTTATGGTATGGCGCGACGTCAGCAATCAAGCTAGAGCACAGATGTACAGTCGCAACGAAGTGAACTTAATGATGCGACTACTTGAATATCATAGTCAGCTTTCATTAGTCTTTTCCTCCAGCGTCGAGCAAAGCTTGAATGTAACATGCTGAATCATAGAAATATAAATGTATTGTGGGACTGCTACAGAAGCAGAGCTGACACTAGAACCCCAATTAACTCGATTGTATGCCACCGTCACTGCAGTTCATACGGAGCGTTCTGAAAATAAAGAGCCAGTACTGCAACAAGAACTCTCGTCACACCAAAGTGACGCTTTCATGGATTCTTCTTCCTCGGCAGTGTCACAAAATGGCTAGGCTCTGTGGTAGAATAATAAGTGCAAATGCACTTTATAAGCAACCCTGAATACGCTGTCCGTGGTGCGCCTCCTCCTCTTCCATAGCAACGGCGCGAAGAGCGGATAGGAGCGTCTGTAGAAATGGCGCAGCGACGTCACACACCACGTGATTGCGCGCGCCCGCGCATCCACGACTAGCTCGACATCGCCAAGTCGTCATAGGAATGGATCCATCGCAGGCATCAACCTCGACTGCGATACCTTCAACAACGAGTACAACGCAATCGAATGCGAGCATTGCACGCATCCTTGAAGATGTCGCGCCGGTTGAAGACATGGCAGCGCGGCGAAGGGCCTGTGATGCCGAGCGCAAGCGGGCGAAGCGGGCCGCAGCCATGAACATCATTATAGTGCAAATTTACTCTCACATATACGCGTAAACTCACCAAGATTTTTTGAGAGGGTCTAAAGGTTCCTCGGAATCGCAATGTGATCACACGGGGGAGTTAACGTTAACTCACTGGTGAATGCTAACGGATGTTAACTTTACTCCCCCTCATAGCATCACCCCATGCATTCGCACTTAACGATGTTCACCCTTGGAAAAATGCTTGGGAGTTTTTTGACTGCCACGAGGAATACATGGGTTATATTCTTGCGGAAATTTTGATAATTATTTTTGCACTCGCCGAGTAAATATTGCTGATAGAGGTTTTTTTTACACACTCGCATTTATTTCCCGATGTTCGCTGTCAGCATTTCCTAAAAGATAGAAACTGCGAACCACATGGGGTACATACCTATATACCACGGCCACACCTATGTGGAGAAAGGGGTTCGATGACGTGCACGACAGGAGCGCACGACTGGAGTAAATCTTATTGGTCCTACCCACCTGCCTACACAAATTTTCCTTTTTACTGAGCTGCGGTTGTGATCCCAAGAGCACTCACACACACAGTCAGACAGACAGACAGACAGACAGACAGAAAGACAGACAGACAGACGGACGGACGGACGGACGGGCAAGCGGACGGACGGACGGGCAAGCGGACGGACGGACGGGCAAGCGGACGGACGGATGGGCGAGCGGACGGACGGACGGGCGAGCGGACGGACGGACGGACATAATCATCGTTTGTTCACTAAGAAAGATTTCGTGTTAGCAATGAAACTAACATGAACCGAGCAGCCAAACAGCACTCGCATGAGAAATTCTCATCGTGATGTCTACACAGACAGATATGTTGTGCATAGTACTACAGAAGTGGCTGCTAAGCATGCTAGTATTTATACATATGGTGATCAGTGGAAGGATAGTGCCCATTATTTGGCACGTACCCGGATTTTCTCTGTATAATACTGTCATTGTATACCGTGTATACTAATGACCGTGTATGTATAACAAGGTTATTGAATCCACAGCAGAGCAGCAAATATTTTGGGCTGGTCGTATAAACTGAGCATGGCGGGATTGATTGCGGCCACTGTGGCCACATTTCGATGGAGGTGATATGCCGGGGGCCCGTTTATTGTGTGACATGAGTGCACGTTAAAGCACACTAGGCAACTTCCGAAGCTTGCCACTGTGGCGCCTCTCTTATTCATACGGTGGATTGGGTTGTAAAAGCAGAGATATTATTATTAACAAGATTATTGGTTTTTCTGTCACGGTCAGGCGTGACTCTACTGCTTTACCATTCTTCTTTTACTCTACTAAGCTATCTTGTTTCTATTTAGCAAAATCTTGTATTTACCATTACTTTTTCATAGCTGAACGCCCATTCTAACTCCACAGAAATCATCACCTTACGCATAATGAGCGCATCTCAGAATTGAAGAGGTTTAAAAGTGACCTGGCAATAGAAAATTATCAAAAAGAAACCAAGGGTCACATGTATACGCGAAGGCATGCAAATAAAATTTCTGTATTTATTTAAACTAGAGTTGTTATCAAAGAAGGTTGTCGTGATATGGGAGAAGACACATAAGCTGAATATCGCTGTATATGGGACAATACCCTAGCAATATGCGCAGCTTCGCGTTCGATGGCGTACTCTCACAATTTGACAGATACTGCCAAAGCATCAGTCAGTGAAGAGAGGTACTAGCATGCGCTGAAAATAACAAACACAAAAAATCATGTTACAGCACAAAATACAGTACTAATAACAACTTAAGAGCAACTTTCTTGCGCTACATTACGATTTCTAGCAATCATTATTTGACCAACAATTTCTTCTGCAGAACAAGCACGCAGAGTTCCATTCCAGTGCATTTAAATAAACTGAACTTTAATGCTGTGTGGACGCAGAAAGTCACCCAATTTATTCATTTACTTTACTTATTTATTCAGTACTTTATGTACTTACATATTATTCAGGATTTTACTTACCGTGATATAATTCAGTCGACAAAAAGTTGTGCGAATGCAAAACAACGATACAAGTAATGAAATAACACGGGAATGCTACACAATCCTGCATTATTAGGCTTCTTGTATATAATCAAAGCAGGTCAAAGCATACTACTTTTCACTGGATTGTTTCGTACATTTTCTGGGGCGGAAGAACTTGATTGACATCTAATGCTTCATCAAAGTGCCATATCTTATCTTCCCGTCTTTCTTGCGACCATCCTATCTAGCAGGTCAGCATCTAGCAGCAGCTGGGGAACGTTCCAACTTTCTTTCGTGTAGTTAATGGCGGAAGTCGGAAACCTGTGCGCACTAAAACCTCCACAACATATTTTTACAGTGCTCTGAATATGTGCTTTACGCAATTCTTTTTTCTTGAAGATCGTCATAGTTTGGCCGAACAGGGTAATGTCGCAATGACAGATTAAAACAGCAGAAATTAAACGTCCCAAATGAGTACCGGGACGCCCAGAAATTTTAATGTAGGCGCTGTGGTTCCGCATGTCAGTTTGAAAACATTACTGTCATGTTAAAATCAGCTGACAGATTTACAACAGAGGTTGTTGAGGCACTAAAGATAACGTTGACTCCAGGAATCCTGTGCAAGAGTATTATTCGTTAAGCTGTCTGAAAAAAAAATCCCGGCTTTTTTGTGAAATATAATTTTTCTCGTGCAATAAGGAAACCTCGTGGCACTCTGTCACGTTGTCATGGTGTCGTTACGTCGATGAAGGCGGTAGTCTTGGTTGAAGGTGGCAAAATCCTTTCGCCATGGACTGTGCGTCCCGTTTTCATAGTATGTAGTAGTAGGCACCTCTCGTTTAGTTCTTAGAATCACCGCTGCATGGTGGTACTTGTATATGATGAATATATTTCCACGCTCAAAATAAACAAGGAACGAAGACGTGCGCACCAACAGTCTCGAAAAAAGGGACACTGAAGAAGACGACTTGCTTTTGCTTAAGTCATTTGCTCTTGGCTCCGGCATAAAAACCCACGCCGTCGCTTTTTGGACTGAACGTCTCGGTGATATGCTTACATTAAACCGCGACACTGGTGGAGGCGCTGGACTGCAAGCCTTCCGATGCTCTACACTCTATCTGGGAGCCGTTGACTACACTCAATCTGGGAGCCGTTCATGAACTCCAGACATGCAGCCACCTGTTACGATACCAGCACACCGCTTCAGTCAGCGGTTGCTAGGGCACTTTTCTGAGCTGACCTCTTTGGACGAGCATTCTACCACGCATTTCGTACCTTTGCAATGGCCTCCGCCAGCCAGCCACAGGTGGTCCAAGAGATACAAGGCAGCCCCGTTTTCAATCCAGTCCAGGTAGCACTTCTTCAGCCACTTGTACCTGATCGCTTCAGTGATGCCCCACATGAAAATGTTGAAGATTGGCTTGAGCATTACGAATGCGTGGCCGACATCAACCAGTGGAATGCTCAACAGAAGCTCGCCCGCACGTACTTCACTCTCGATGACAACGCTCACACGTGGCTTGAGAATCGAAAAGGCCGTATATCGACATGGAATGAGTTTAGTCAGCAGCTGATTTACACCTTTGCTAGCGTCGACCGTCGAGAGGGGGCTCAGCAGTTTCTCGAGTCAAGACTTCAAAAACCTAACGAAACTTAGGCAAGGTTTACTGAAGACGTGACGTGCCTATGTCGTCAGGCTGATCCTAATATGTCCGAGGAAAAGAAGTTGCGCTACCTTATGCGCAGCGTGAAGGAACAACTGTTCGCGGGACTTGTGCGCAATGCCCCAACTACCGTGGCCGATTTTATGAGAAAAGCCACTGCCATCATTCGTGCTCTGCACAAAATATCAAGGCAGTATGATCGCTCGTCCACTACCACCCCAATCAACGCCGCTTCACTGACTCTGCATAATCAGGGCTCTCTACGTGACCTGATCAGAGATATTGTCTGAGAAGAAACTTAGAAGCTTTGGACTCCTCCAGTGAAGACGCCAGTGGCCACCGTTGCCGAAGTCGTTCGTGATGAACTTAGGCACGCATTTTAGGCAGCTGATATTGGTCGCAGGCAGCGTCAAATGAGTTACGGCGACGCTCTTCACCGTTCACAACTCATTCCGCCTATCACGTCATACTACCAGCCACCTACAACCGCACCTTCGTCGCAACCTTTGCAGGAGGCTTTCAGACGTCGGCCCGTGTCTCCCAAGTCTTCATGCCACTAGCCACCACTTGCCGCACCCTACTCACCACCTCAAGGGGACATAGTACGCCCACAATCTTACATAACGGACGTTTGGGGCACTGTCAATCGGCGCCCACTTTGCTTTAACTGTGATGGTGCCAGCCAAATAGCTCTCTATTGCTGGTTCCGCTACACATCGCTTCGCCTGTCTGGGCCAGGGTACGACGGTCGCCGTGCCAACGCCAGCAACATTGTTCGCCATGACGACCCTGGTTTTTGAGGACCTCCAACAACGTGGCCTCTCTATCACGAGTCGCTTTTTAATCGCCAGCCTGATTCCACCCACAGGTCACGCTCTCCATCCCCTGCTCAGACATTGTCACCGAATCGACGTACTTTTGCTGACCATCGGAGAACAAATTCACCCAGTCCTTACCGGGAAAACTAAAGGCGGTGACCTTTCGGGGTAAGGTCGATGCCCAACCACAAGACGACAAAAAGTCCGCAGTACGGCCGCTACAGAACGACGCGAGGCCGACAAATAATAACAACGACGAAATGATGAGCGCTGACCTCAATGTAATTATTGATGAAGAGCAAGTGACGGCCTTAGTCAATACTGGTCCTACTTTTTCCATAGTAAGTTACTAGCTGGCTGATAATCTTAGAAAAGTAAAAACGCCGTGGACAGGACCACATATAAGAACAGCGGGTAGTCAATTGCTGCTCCCTACCGCAAGATCCACAGCAAGAATCACCATAGGAGGCTCCTCTTTCAAAATAATCGAAAGTTGGACGAGTTGGATATGCAAAGTATAACTGTCAGATCAAGCGCACGAATCAACAGAAACGAAGAAAGGACAAGCGCTTGGCCTCTCTTCCTTTCTGTTTATTCGTGCGCTTGAAGTGACAGTTATACCAAGTTCCTCTTTCGTCGCGACTTTCATTGTTATCCCAGAGTGCTGCAAAGATTTAATTACAGGAATGAACTTTCTGAGCGAACATGGTGCAATAATCAATATCCCGAACCACGTGGTTTTGTTTTACGACAGTGCTCGTCTGACTGATTTTTCATCACCAGAGCACAAATACTTTTATCTCAAAGACCACAATATAGTTGTGTCGCCTCGATCATGTATCCTCGTTTCAATAGCAACTAACCTCGCTGCTTTTCACTCACGGGATTTCAGTAGCACGAGGAATAGTGTCAATGTCACCGACGGCCGAACGAACTTGCTGTTGACCCGTTTCACCTCCGAGCAACGGCACCTTCCAAAAAGAACAACTTTGGCATATTTTGTTAAGATGGCAGATTTTTGTGACTGCTTCTCAGCACTCGAAGCAACGACTACACAAGACCTACGTGCCCTAACACGTAACCTTGACGTCAGCGCTACTTTAACTCAGCAACAGCGGGAACACCTGCTTGGGCTGCTAGTCGAGTTCCACGACTGTTCTGCGTCTACCTCGAAAGTTGGCGGGACGTCCTTGACCAAGCACCGAACCATCACAGAGAACACGGCTAGACAAAATCATCAAAATTCGTACCGTGTGGTTTCTAAAGAACGAAAAGCGATAGTATAGCCGTCAACAAAAAAGCTTGAAGACGACGTGATTCAACCGTCGAAAAGCCCCTGGGCGTCATCTGTTGCTCTAGTCAAGAAGAAGGACAGCAATGTGCGTTTCTTTGTGGACTATCTAAAGCTAAATCAGGTTACAAAAAAAAGACGTGTACCAGCTTCTCAGCATAGAGTATTCAATCGACAGGCTTTGAAACGCACGTTACTTCTCTTCCATGGACCTAAAAAAGTGGATGTTAGCGAATTGAAGTCGACCCCAGGGATCGTCAAAAACCGCCTTCGTGACGCCGGATGGACTGTACGAATTTAAGGTTTTACCATTTGGCTTGTGCTCCGCGCTTGCTACTTTCCAATGTGTTATGGATACCGTGGTCTCTGGGTTTAAACGGAGAACCTGCCTAGTGTAACTTGACAACGTCATTGTATTTTCTAACGTTTGACGAACACCTT
Source organism: Rhipicephalus microplus (assembly GCF_043290135.1). Taxonomy (NCBI): domain Eukaryota; kingdom Metazoa; phylum Arthropoda; class Arachnida; order Ixodida; family Ixodidae; genus Rhipicephalus; species Rhipicephalus microplus. Next base: position 22,967,654 of record NW_027464588.1, read on the forward strand.
GAATGATTGCAGGTGGTCTTGCCGGCCATACGGGCCGCAGGCCTGACGCTCAAGCCGGAGAAGTGTCACTTCTGCTTTCAGGAACTACAGTTTCTTGGCCATGTCCTCAGTTACGCAGGAGTTCATCCAGACCCCGAGAAAGTTGCCGCCGTTACACAGTTTCCAACACCATCAGATAAAAAGGCAGTCAGGCGTTTTCTGGGTCTCTCTGCATATTATCGGCGGTTTATTCCAGATTTTGCGCGCGTCGCGTGACCTTTAACTTGTCTCACGAGCAATTACGTTGCATTTGTTGGGGAACAGAAAGATGCTTTCAGTGACTTGCGGCAACGTCTACACACGACCCCCGTGCTTGCCTATATAAAAAAAACAGCCCCTACAGTGCTCCATACTGACGCCAAAAATGTTCGCCTCAGAGCTGTGCTTGTGCAGCACTAGGACGACGAGGAAAGAGGGATCGGTTATGCAAGCAGAACTCTGTCACGCACAGAAGCAAGTTACTCGACCGCTGAAAAGGAATGCCTCGTCGTGGTGTGGGCAGTTATTAAATTTTGCTCACACTTTTACAGAAGCTCATTCAAGGTTATCAGTGACCACCATTCGTTGTGTTGGTTGAGAAGTCAGAAAGATCCTTCCGGGCGATCGACCTGCTGGAGCCTTAGACTACAGGACTTTGATATAACGATGGTGTACAAGCCGCAAAAGTGACACACGGACGCCGACTGCCTGTCTCAATCACCGATAATGTCGGCTACTTTCCTTGATAAAGAGACAGCATTCCTTGAAATACTCGACATGTCAATCATCGCATATCACCAGCATGACGATCCTGAGCTACCTGGTTTGTTCAATTATTAAGAAGGACGAAACCAGAATGCGCCCAAAGCCTTTGCAAGGGGACTATCGTAGTTCTGTCTGCGAAGCAATATCCTTTACAAAATGAACTTCTCGTCAGACGGGTCCACCTACCTGCTTGTAGTCCCTGCCACTTTTCGTTCTGAGGTGTTGCAAGCGTGCCACAACGAAATCGCATCTGGACATTTAGGCTATACGCGCCCACTGGGCAGAGTTCGAGAGAGATATTACTGGCCTAGACTCACCGCTGCCGTGAAGCACCATGTTCGTACCTGCCTCGATTGCCAGCGGAGCGAGTTACCTACGCGAAACCAGCTGGTTTGCTACACACTGTCCAGATCTCAACAACGCCATTTGACCAGATCAGAATGGACCTTTTGGGCCCACTGCCCATCTCTAGTGCTGGTAACCACCGTGTTATAGTGGCGACTGACTACCTTACTAGATACGCCGAGACAAAAGCTATCCAGAGAGGCACAGCTGAGGAGGTGGCCCGACTCTTCCTAGAAAACATAGTGCTGAGACAAGGCGCGCCGTGGCTCGGCGCGCCGTAGATTACAACGAATCGCGGCACCACAATCACTGCCGCGCTTTTAGATCGCATATTGGTGCTCAGCGGTACTATTCATCGTAAGTCGACAGCCTACCATCCACAAACGAACGGGTCGACTGAGCAGCTCAACAAAACTCTGGAAGACATGCTTTCATTGTATGTGCACATCGAGCACAAAAACTGGGACGAGATTCTCCCTTACATAACATTTGCATACAATACTGCTAAAGAAGAAACCACACGGATAACCCCATTCAGCCTTGTTTCTCGGACGAGAAGTAAGGACGATGTTGAACTCGATGCTGCTACACTAACGCGATGACAACAAAACGAGTGCTTACGCGTTCGTTCAACGTGCAGAGGAATACAGGCAGCTCACACGTCTCCGAATATAGAAACAGCAAGAGTATGACGCTGGTCGCTATAAGCTAGGTCATGCACCTGTAACGTGCGAATCCGGGGATAGGGTATCGGTGTGAACCCCTGTACGAAGACGGGGACTATCCGGAAAGTTGCTCAGAAGATACTTCGGACCTTATCGAGGGCTGCGATGACTAAGTGACGTTACCTATGAAGTCGTCCGAGATAGTCCAAACTGTACAAGGCGTCGCGAGCACCAACCTCAACTTGTGCACTTAGTGCGCATTAAGCCATACGTCAGCGAGTGGCTGAGCGAAGCACTGTCGCTTTTATAAAGTGACCTTATGCGCGAATGACAGGCTCAGCCATAGCATCAGGGCGATACTCTTTTAAGAAGAGGCAAATGCCGCGCTCGAAATAGACAGGGAACAAAGACGATTTGCGCGCCAACAATCTCGTGAAAAAGGGACACTGAAGAAGACGACGTGCATTTTTTTATGTCGTTTGCTCTTGGCTCCGGCATAAAAACACACGCCGTCGGTTCCTGGACTCAACGTCTCGGCGATCTGCTTACGTTGAACGGCGACAATATGATGAAGAGATGCGACATGGCTGTACTTATAGTGCCCACTAGGTGAACGAACGGGCGGTCGGACAGACAGACGAATGGTCGGATGGACGAATGGATGGACAGATAGACAGCCAGAGACAGACAGACATATACACAGATAGACTAACAGACAGACAGATGATCGGACGTACGGATGGACGCGTGGACGGACATAAAGACTGACAGATGGATGAATGGAAGGACAGATGGACGGACAGCCGCAAGGATGGATGGACGCATAGGCGGACAAAAGCAAGAAAGAACGGATGGATGGAAGCATGGACGGACTGATGGACGCTTCGCCCCGCTCATGATTATTCACTCCGTGAATATGCTGTGTTTTTGCTTTTAATTGGACGAAACTGTGCCGAAAAAACAAAACATTACTATACAGTGAACACAAGCTGTAGATTGATAACAACGAATAGGGCGTCAGCAGTCAATACTATGTGAAGCTCTGAGACGTGTCCAAGTTTGTACATGTGCCTTCGAAGATTCCAGCTTCATTGCTACCGGCGGCGTAAGTTATGTTGGAAGGAAGCGATGACTTTCAGACCGCGCCCAACGCGTTACCTACGCAAGGTCGTCGTGCCATCTCTTTATGATGACTCGCTGAAGCTGCAAAGCTCTGTGGACCACCATATGGTATATAGTGTATATAATTGCTTGCAGTTAGCAGTTACGCCACCAAATGCTCCGTGGCTGAATATTTAGTGTCCTACAATACGGTTAGAGTGGTCGCTTGTTCGATGCTCTACGCCAAATCATTTCCTACTGGTTTGTTTTTTTTGGCTTTTGTTAGTGTGTATTTTCCAATGTCATATTGAAACGAAGATGCGCGAGCCTACTGGGCACGGAAGAAGAAGAAGAGTAGTGGAGCGGCGCTTGGACTGTGTGGATGGGTGATGCGTTCTAGGCCTGTCTCAGAAGTAGGCTGCTCTTTCACAACGCCATTTCACCTAATCTTTAAATAAACACACTCACACGAAACAGATTGGTGGAAGGTGCCGGGTACATCGATCTCGACGACCCAGCTCTACCGACTTTGCGACGGAGCAGACGCTTGGCAGGCTTGCCACCGCAGCTACCAGACATGGAGGACGCGGGAGCAGGCCATAACAACCTCGTTGCTGATGAGCAACACTCTCACCCGCCAGGACAAGATCGCTGCGGCATGCCGGAACGTCAGCCGAGGACTTTTCGGGGCAGCCGCATGACGATGTTGACGACTGGCTCAGGCACTACCAAAGAGTGAGTCGCAGCAACCACTAGGGCACTGCTAAGCAGCTCGAGAACGTGGTGTTTTTTCTCGTCGGCACCGCGTCGCTTTGGTTCGACAACCATGAGAGTGCATTGACCACATAGGACATTTTCGTGGACGAGCTGAAGAGGTGTTTTGGTGACTCAACAGCTAAGGTCAAGCAGGCGGAGCAAACGCTTTCACGCAGAGCTCAGTTACCTGGCGAAACACGCACCACCTACATCGAGGCCGTCTTGAAGCTTTGCGGAATGGTGAGTGCGTCCGTGTGTGACGAAAATAAGGTAGGTCGTTTGCTCAAGGGAATCGCGGAAGACGTGCACAGTTTTTTTATCACTAAGGAAGACTTACACACACCTTCCGACTTAAGGAGACACTGCTGAGCATTTGAAGCGCTAAAGAGGAGAAGAGTCCTACCAAAATTTGGACGTCTTGAGAATGTGCCCACGATTGCAAGTGTCAACCTTCCATCGCTGGAAGACATCTCTTCTCTTATAAGACGAGTGGTTAAGGAAGAACTTGCTCAACTTCAAGCTGTGGACACCGCCGGTGTCTGCCATCAGTGTGCATTCGACCAACGGCCCCGTGAACCACTGGGACCTCGGATGTGACAGAGCTATTCGGAGCCTCGCCCGAACTACACGAATCGGTTCGAACGAAAGAGTGAACGACCACCCGAAAACCAGGAACGCAGGCAAGCTGCATCACAGCAATTTACTCCTCGGCCACCATCACCCGGCTTTTATAAACCGACGAGGTCTACTTCGCCGGGGACGACTAGACGCGACACCCGTACTTGCTACAACTGCGGGCTACCTGGACACAACGCTAGGTACTGCTACCGTCGCAAGCAGTGAGCTCCACGATTCAACGTGTACACGCCCTACGTACTTGCTGGCGAGTCTCGACCATTTCAGGGCTCTTTCCAACAGCAACACGCAGCACGTGCTGACTCGCCTTGGTTTGACCGCAGTTTTACGCCGCCATCCGCACGCCAACAGCAATCCCCGTCTCCGCGTCGCCGCTCGGGGACGCCACCACCACTGGGAAACTAACTGGTGCGACCCATGGGGGCGAGGCCACAATATCATCTTCCGCAAGACCCCCTTTTGTTGTAATAGTTGAGAAAAAGTGAGTGTTTTTTTAGACAATGTGAGTACTGTTGCACTAGTTGATACCGGTGCTGCCGTTTTGATAATGAGCATGTGTTTTAAAAATCGCCTTGGGACGAAAGTAATGTTTGCTTGAAATCGTAGTGCCACGTTCCGCGGCGTAGGGGGAGAAACCTTGAGCCCGGTTGGAGTTTGTTCTGTTTTACTTTCTGTAGGAAATCAAACGTTTCGAGCTGAACTAACGGTGCTTGCACTAGCGACCCACGACGTCATTCTAGGTATATATTTTTTGCGGGAATGTGGTGCAACTCTAGATTGTGGTAGTGGTGGGATTATTTTTCGTCCCGTGTTGCCGTCTCCACTGACGAAAGATACCGTTGATGACTGCTTGGAAGTGTTTTCTGTGTCTGAAGACGTCTGCTTGGCCCCGCATACCGCAATGTTTGTGCGTGTAAACTCTTCGCGTTCTTGTGCAGGTTCTTACTAAGGTTTAGCAGAGCCGAACTTCAGTAACGCACTTAAGAAAAACGTTATTGTGCCTCGTTGCCTCGTACTCACCGTCGATGGCTGTGCCGATTTGTGGACTGTGAACGTTTCCGTGCAGCCCATATATCTGGCAGCAGGACTTAAATTGGCAAGCTTTCAAGAGCAAAGTACTCTTACCATACGGTCACTCCAACTGTCGGTGGATGTAAAGAAACCCCACGCCAACTCGTACCCCGACTATTCTGCCAGCATTGACCGTATGATTAACAAGTCACTTCCATCAACTGAACGGTCGCTGCTGCAGGAGGTGATCGCACGCTACGCCTCAGACTTTGACTTTGCCCAAGACGAGACGTCTACCGTTACGCCACCGTCTTCACGTACGCAACACCGTATCTATATAGGCCAAGCACCACCAATACGCCAGAAGCCCTATCATGTATCGCCTTCCGAAAAGAAAGTCATCGTTAAGCAAGTTGAAGACATGCTAAAGAAGGGCGTCGTACAAGAATCGTGTAGTCTATGGGCAGCTCCTGTCATTCTAGTGAGGAAAAGGAATAATTCATGGAGATTCTTCGTAGACTATCGTCGCCTAAATGCCATCACAAAAAAGACGTCTACCATTTGCCACATACAGATGACGCCGTCGACTGCCTGCATTCTGCCTCCTATTTTTCTTCTGTTGACTTGAGTTCTAGTTATTGGCAAATTTCTATGCATCCCTCAGATAAAGAGAAGACGGCCTTCGTAACACCAGACGATCTCTTTGAGTTTAACGCTATGCCCTTTGGTTTGTGCAATGCTCCAGCGACCTTCGAGAGATTCATGGGTACAGTACTCCGTGGACTAAATTGAGAAATTTGCATGTGCTATTTAGATGACGTGATTATCTACGCAAGACTTTTCAAGAGCATAACCACGGCTTGTCGCTTGTGTTTGAATGCTTACGCGAAGCTGGCGTTGTTTTAAACTCAAAGAAGTGTCATTTTGGAGAACGTCAAGCCCTCGTATTAGGCTTTTTCGCGGATAAACAAGGCGTGCGACCAGACCCTCGGAAGACTGCAGTGGTTCGCAACTTTGAACCACCACGAACAGTGAAGGACCTGCGAAGTTTTCTGGGTCTGTGCTCATATTTCCGCCGATTTATTAAGAACTTCGCACAACTTGCCTCCTCACTGACGTCCCTTCTTCATAAAGACACACCGTACATGTGGGATGATAAATGTGAGGCTGCATTTTAACAGCTGAAGTTTTTAATGACTTTAGGACCCATCCTAAAGCATTTTGATCCTGATGCTTTGACTTAACTTCATACAGATGCTAGTGGGCTAGATGTTGGTGCTGTGCTGGTCCAACTCTGCAACAGCCGTCAGCACGTCGTAGCACATGCCAGTCGGACACTGACCCGAGCAGAGATGAACTACACCGTCACCGAGCTCTAGTGCTTAGCAGTCGTCTTCGCCAATCAGAAGTTCCGACCGTATCTACATGACCGCGAGTTCACAATAGTGACTGATCACCACTCACTATGCTGGCTTGTGGGACTTCGTGACCCGTCTGGCCGGCTGGCTCGTTGGGCGTCGCGCCTCCAAGAGTACAGCTTTTCTGTTACCTATAAGAGCGGACGATGTCACACAGATGCCGACTGCTTATCCCGCCTTCCTTCAGTACACACCAACGCTGACGACAATGAAATTTATGACTATTTAGTTTCTGTCTCGTCCGACTTCCCAGATACCAGCAGCTTCGAACGTGAGCAGCAGCGTGACCTTACTCTGAAACCCTTGCTCGAAGCTGCACATCACTCCGTCGACAAGCACTTTAAGATTTCAAATGGCTTGCTGTATAAAAGAAACTATTCAGCCGATGGCCTCCCGTTGCTTCTAGTGGAGCCGGAAAGCCTGCGCCAGGTCGTCCTTCGTTCTTTGCACGATGAAATAACATCCGCTCATCTCGGTTTCACACGTACGCTACATCGACTCCGTGAGAGGTTCTACTGGCCGAAAATGTGGAAGACCACAAAACAGTACGTCGCCAGCTGCGCGATATGTCAGCGCCACAAGCGATCCACCACTGCCACGGCAGGTTATTTGCAGCCCATCCCTCCACCGACATCCCCTTTTGAAAAAGTCGGCATCGACTTGCTCGGACCCCTTCCTAAGACCCCATCGGGCCACCGATAAGTTATAGGGTGCATGGAATATTAGAGCGTTACACGGAAACAGATGCACTGACATCGGTCACAGCAGCCGCTGTTTCTTCTTTTCTGCTACTACGGGTCATACTGCGTCACGGTGCTCCACGGGTTGTCATCAGTGACCATGGACGACAATTTATCGCCGATGCGGTTTTTATTTATTTTTTATTTACATTTCACCTACATCGCCATGAGGCATTACTAGGGGAAGTACACATAATAATTTGACTACATAGTTTTCAATCGAAACAATAGACTCAACAAATAAAACAGCACTCAAAATATTTTAGGAGAAGAAAAAAAACACTCGAATATTGGTGAGCGAAAACAACGTCACAGTCATGCATTTGTAAACACCCACACGCTCCGAGACAGCAAACCATTCCTAGTGGCAGTGATATTGTAGGAGTTCTTACAATGAAGGAAAAAAAAGGTTCATTATCAGTTTCAATGACGAGATCATCCGGTAGACACTTTCATTCCTGTATTGTTTTTACGAGAAAAGAACTACCGATAGAGTGAGTTTTGTAACGGTATTCTAATATTTTTCGTGAATGGTCTTGACGATTAGAGACGTACGTTGGTGTGAACAGATAATCAAGAGGGTTAATGGCATTTCCATTATAATATATACATTGAAGAAATTCAAGCCTGAGTTTCTGCCTCCTTACCATCAGTGTCTCCCATTTCAATGCTCGTTTCATTTCAGTGATGCTTGCAAAGGATTTATAGTTGTTGCTAACAAATCTGGCTGCTTGGCGTTGAACTTTTTCTAATGCGTCAATCAAGTATTGCTGATGGGGATCCCAGATTACGCAAGCATACTCCAGTATAGGTCTTACATACATGAGATAAAAAGTTTGTTTCACGGTCTGTGAAGCTTGCCTAAAAATTCTGCGCATGAAGTATAGCATCCGGCCTGCCTTGGTCACAGTTATGGCAATGTGTTTATACCACTTGAAATTGTCGGAAAAATAGACGCCCAGATACTTATCATAGGATTAATTGCTAATTATTGAATTATTTATTTCGCACGTTGTGTCTAGTTTACTAATCCGGTTGGTGATTGATACACAGCAACATTTACGGACGTTTAGACTAATTTTTCATTTTTGGCACCACGTTCATATTCGGTACACATCATGCTGCAGAAATTGGTTGACTCCACCCCTTACCATCCGCAAACGAATGGTCTCACTGAGAGAACAAATCAAACTCTCACGAATATGCTATCGATGTACGTTGATGCTGACCACAGGAACTGGGACGCCGTCTTACCGTTTGTTACTTACACGTATAACACCGCCAAGCATGAAGTTACTGGACATTCGCCCTTCTTTCCGCTTTACGCACGAAATCCACAGAGTTTTCTGGACACTCTATTACCTTTCTCGCACCAGGAAGATCTGTCCATCGCTCAGACATTGTGTCGCGCTGAAGAAGCACGTCAACTAGCGTGCCATCGAACATTGTCTTCGCAAGAACACAGCAAGAGTCGCTACGATGCCAAGCACATCCCTGTAGAGTTTGCTCCTGGTGACTACGTGTGGCTGTGGACTCCTGTTCGTAGAAAAAGATTGTACCGGAAGTTTCTAGCAAACTATTCCGGCCCATTCGTGATAGTCACTCGTCTCAGTGACGTGAATTACGTAGTCGCCCGAGTCACAAGCAATAACCGGCGTTCGCGCACTACACAAATTGTTCACGGAGCCCGCCTTAAACAGTAGCATCATAGGTCTATTTAACTCGCTCTGCGAGCTTCGTCTGCCGCCGGGGGGAATGAAACGAAGATGCGCGAGTCTACGGGGCGCGGACGAAGAAGAGTAGTGGAGCGGCGCTTGGACTGTGTGGTTGGGTGAAGCGTTCTAGGCCTGTCTCAGAAGTACGCTGCTCTTTCGCAACGCCAATTCACCTCATCTTCAAATAAACACAGTCACTCGTAACAATATTTGTGATGGAAGTACGTCAGTGATGCCGTGGTGGATCCCACCATGAAACAACTTCGTGTGGAAATAGTGTTAGAGATATTGTCTGTGTGCCTTACAGCATTGTTTATTGGGATTCTGTCTCTTTCTTTATAGAGAACTATGATGGCTGTAGATGCGCTGTAGATTTCTCCCAGTGTGTTTATGTATGGTTTATCAATGCCCTGATTCCGATACTTCAGCATAGGCTAGAGGTGTGGCCTGGCTATGTGCAGTCGGTGTCTGAATACGATGGAGGGCTTTTGCTCAACTGTGATGTGTCCTTCCGTGTCCTCCGCACCATCACTGCTCGTGAAGTGCTGTGAGTAGAGCATTACTTTTCATTTGATCCCAAGTTTCAAGAAATTTTGAAAACATTTAGTTGGGGAGGTACATATATAATGCTTTGTACAGACTATCTCTGGGGGTGCACGTTAAAGAACCCCAGGTGGTCGAAATTTCCGGAGTCCTCCACTACGGCGTCTTTCATAATCATATGGTGGTTTTGGGACGTTAAATCCCACAAATAAATCAATCACTATCTCTGGATGTGTCTTCCGTTTTGTGTTATGGGTAGTCGTGGAATCATCTGCTAGCACCTTAAAGCACCTTAATTAAGAGAAGCCATATAGAGGCTGAACAGCGGCACTGTTAGAACTTCTTTGCTAAGAAGTGAAGGAGCTTCTTTGAGCATTCAGCCTGATCCTGCTTGTGAGGCTCCGATTTGAAAAGAATTCTCTCAGCATCACTGAAATCCGAGTATGCGTGGTCCTATAGAGCTCTAGCGCAGTGGGGTGCAATTTTATTATAATGGTGGACGCATTGAAGCGACACCAAAAATTAATCATGTTACCAGCACTAACAATAATTGTGCTCTATGTTTAGCCATTTGCAGATCATTTTCATCATTACCAGAGAGATACATGATTTTAAAACATCTCACAAGTCGGGGTTTTTTTAAGGTGAGATACAGCTGTTAGGACCCGAAAATGTGCCCGAAAATCGAATTTTCAAAACTGGCATTTTTGTCTTCTATCACCTTGCAACTGTGTGCAAGTTTTCATTTCAAATTCTCGCATATTAGTGCATAAGAATAAATCAAAGATGTGTCGGCATGCCCCCAGTCCTTTAAATTGTGGACAAATCATGCTTATTTCAACAATGCTGATTGTTGGCCTAGTTGGTATTTGCTTAATGACATGTTTTGCCCGCAAACAACACAAACACAAATTAAAGGAACACACATTGACAAGCACAAGCGGCACTTCAAACTAAAGAAGACTGAGCGCATACCCAGACTTAAATAACGACATACAGACATGCGCAGTCTTCACACAGCCTTACGCTATCCAGCTTTCAATCAGTCTCCTCCCCGATACGTACAACGTCATGGACGTGTCGCTGATACACCTTTGGCGTTTCTTTTTAATATAATAGGCTTCCATCAACCCGGGCACGGTCTTATTCCTACTTTTACCTAGAATTAACGTGAGAATGAACAAAATCATAAGGGATAAGAGAGTAGAAAAGGAGAAATGCAATCGCGCTTTGATAAGAACGCGTATACCATGAGCCATTTTCTTTTTTACATTAGACACGTGAAGATGAAATTTCAGGTGGCTGTCGAGTTCCACACCTAAAAATGTACAATGAATATAATAATATATTATTATATTAACCTCTTCTGACCTGAGGAAAAACTAGCCAGGGTAAACTCTTATAAACTCTTTATTGCAACCATTTGAAAGCCCCGAAACACTTTTCGGAAGAAGAAAAAACGAAAACTGTAATTTCAGACGAGAAATTAGCTGTACCCATTTGGGTACAACTGGCCTAACATGAGTGAAAGTCAAGAAAGCAGTTTCTGTTGAGAAGGCAAAGAAACAGGTCACATTTAGTGCATCTAACGTGTGTTTTTCCGCTGCAACTTTGATTGCGGCATCTCATCTGAGACTTTAAGGGCACATGCTCTGGAAAATGCCCGTACTTGTCCAATCGGACCTCACTTTGCGGCATGGAAGTCACCTTGGTACGTTTAGGGAGTGCAGCAGGCTCGCCAATTTCAAGATCCTGCTCTACTTCGTTTACGGCTTCTTGCATTTCGTCGACGTGGGTGCGAATTAGCGTTTCCCCAACTCGGTTCTTAAACTCGAATTGATCGAGAATATCTTTTGCTGCAACGTCCATGAGTTTGCAGTCATTTCTGTATTCAATCCAGGCATTTGCAACCGCTAGGTTTAGAAAGTGGGCAAATACCCTAATGGTCCACTTCTTCGTACGTATTTTTGTCCTGTAATAGGACACATATCTGTCCGCAAGATCAACACCGCCCATGTTTTTGTTGTATATTTTGATGCAGTGTGGCTGCGGCACATCTACTTTCTTCCTCTCTTCCTTCGACCATCTTCTGCAAGTGCCTTCTGGAGTGATGCCGCAGGCAGTCGAAAAAATCATGACTGATTTTCGATCCTTCCACTTCGTGAGACACATTTCTCCATCACTGCGGACAACGCAGCATGATTCGCCTCGTTTCATGTTCTTTTCGTTTGGAAGCTTTGGTGCCGCACCTCCAGTTCTGTTTGCCATAATTGTACCGGTAATATGTGCATTCCTTCGGAGAAGGTATTCGGCAAGCTTCAAACCTGTAAAAAAACGGTCTGTGAACACATGAACTGGTTGTTCTTGCGGCACTGTATGCAGAAGACGCTTCACTATTGCCCCGCCAAGACCAAGTTCTTTCTTATCGGCTTCAGGAACAGTTCCTTTACCTGTGTAGATGACGAAATCTAACACAAGTCCATCAGAACTGGACAAAAAAAGTTCTTAAGGCCGACGGGATTTGGTTTACTGGGCACGTATTGTCGGGCAGGACAACGTCCGCTGAATGGAATCATTTGTTCGTCGACAGATGCTGCTTTTGGACGCGGTAGCTCGAGGCACGCTTTTCGAAATGACTCGATGATGGGTTCCGCTCTGAACAACTTGTTTTCAGTTTGTGCATCGGTTGTTTGGCTGAGGTCCACGAAGTGCAGCATACCACGTAACTCGAAGAATCGGTCGCGTGTCATGGTTTCTGTGACAAGAGGCACAGCCGATATGCGGGACCAGTAGAGTCTTGCTCTTGGGAGTCCGAGAAGGCCCATTAGCATGTGTATTCCGGCAAGTTTTTTCATTTCTGCCGGCGACGTTCGCACTGACCTGTGGTCACGCATCTGAACAGAATAGAGATTTGTTTGTTCTGCGCAGAGCTTCCAAAAGGGTTCCGGAAAATACTTCGCAAAGTAGGCAAATGGAGACATAGGAAACCTTGAGTGGACTTGGCACGGCGCAGAGTCCGAAGTGCACCTGAGAGGGAAGCTGCAATAAAAAGTACCAGTCACAAGGTAAACTCAATAGGCTGCAGTCAAATAATGCTGTTATCTTCAAAACAAATAACTGAAACGGAGCACGCACTCTGCCGCTTTCCAAATGGGGCCACGACCTTGAACATTGTGGCTAGCTGGCATGTCATCTTCAACTTCATCATCATCGTCACTGCTGCTGCCTGAGCATTCACTGCTGCTGCGTGGCTCATCCAGAACGTCGTCATCATCAGACAAGTCAATGTCGCTCTGAAAGAGTAGCTCTTGAATCTCCTCATCGCTGAGTAACTTGCCTGTAACAATCAACAGTCAAATTTATTTTCAACGTAACGACCTGAAGTACCCAATTGGGTACAGTTGTAAATAAGTTGCGCTATCTCTAAGGCAAGACGTAGGAACAGGCTGAAACTTTCCATGCTCCTTCTCTAATATATTCTGAACGTTAATATACAATATTTAAGAACACATATGTAGTATTTAATGAATGAAAAAAAAAGTTAAACTCACCTGGTCGCTTGCGCGCGCTTTTTTTCCGTGACGCCGCCATACTCGTCTGTATTGCGAGAGCATACATGAATCTGCGACAACATCTCGTGGGGATTTTGTTAACTGATGCTTCCGCGTCCAGAAGAACCCATTTTCGCCTAGCGGTCTTCGACTATAGGAGCATAGCGCGAGTTTTTCAAATGTACCCATTTGGGTACTCACGGACTGAAGAAGTTAATATATTAATGTAATATTGCATATTAATAAGGGACAGTTACAGAAATTTTTTTCAGGTTAGTATTGGGTTTTATCAATGAAATTTTGAAATGCCCCAATTTTATTCGAGGTCATTGTAAAATATTAATTTTTGCCTGATTGAGCCTGTATATCATCTTCTATCACTGCAATGTTCAAGAGATTTCCATAATTATTTTCAAATTGTCTTGAATGATGTTTCTCGTTTTCTCAAAACTGCATTTTTTATCTTGGTGTAGTTTAGGAAAGATGATATCTCTGGTGATACTTATCCTATCTCAGTGATTCTTGTTTTGTTGGAAAAGTGGACAAATGGGGAGCGCAGTAGGCATAAATTTGATTCAATAACCTGAGATATGTCTTCAAGAAGTGATCATTTCTCCAGGGTGTTACTAAAGCCTTTTGTTTACGAAAGTTTGACATGCTGTAACTTTGGCTCAAATCAGTCTAGAGCATTCATTCTTGTAGCACTGGAAGTTCTGGCCATAGAACATCATTTTCATGTGCCACTGTCTTTTATCACTACCAGCATTCAAGAGAAAACTCGCCGTTAAATTAGTCAATGCAAAAAATATGAATTTCTCTATATTTTGAAAAGTACTTGTTTCACAAAAAAAGTAATTGCATATTTGAAATCAGCATTTCAAAATACATAAAAGATGGTAGTTTCGTTCACCCATAAAGAAAATTTTTAAAAAATTTAATTAAGTGAGTTGCCCCCCTTTTGTGCCAGCATTGTTAACACAGAGGGGCAGAAAACAAACATGGCCAAGTTTTTTGTACTTCCCTAGTTAGTAATTAAAGTAAGCACACACATACTTCGCCCCCCTTCTCGTGAAGCGAACTGTCTTGAATGATCAAACCAAGCCAGCGTAGTCTTTTTTTTCGAGTGCACAACTTTCTAATTTATGTACAGTAGACTCTCGTTAAGCGGAATCTGAAGGGACCAGGAAAGTGTGTTCCGTTTAACAGGAGTTCCGTTTACTGAGAGGTGAACAAGAGTGGAGAATCCAAGTGTGGAACCAATTGTGCAGGAGGCACTTGTTCCTTTTAAGCAGCAGTTTTGTTTAGCAGATTTCGGTTTACTGAGAGTCTACTGTAGTTCTCTGTTGCGCATCATCTGCTTCTCTTTAGAAACAATGTGCTGTTGTCTTTTTACCACAGTGAGAGGCATCACTTCCTTGTGGGCTTGTGGTTTAAAGCATGGCTACAATTTCGGAGCTGCACAGAAATGTCTCGGCGCATGCCGTAATGTCGGAACTTGCCTTGCGGAACTGTGTTACATTTTACGATATCTTCAGGGATGTTAGCCTGGTTTATCACCTCGCTTGCTACTCCAGATGTCAAGTTCATGGCTATGGTATAATATAGCAACATCATATACAGTGAAATCTCGGTATAAGCAACTTCAGGGGGCTGCAGCAATTTGTTCGCTATTTTGAAAGGTGGTTATAGTAAAAGCCCAAAATTAACCATAAATACACATCTTCCACCGACCAAAACGACTTACCTTTAGAACGGTGGGTCCTTGAACTCGTTTTTGACGAGCACTAGTGAACACCAAAAAATGCACATTTACTTTAAAGAAGTCTTTTTTTTTTGACGCGTACAGCACAAACTTAGCAGCGTGAAGGCCTCCAGCTCATCCACATTCCTGTGGTGCAATTCGGTTCTTTGGTCACAACAGCCTGCTTTTTACCTTCCAGTTGCCGAAGAATATTCACTTTCTCGCTTAGCGAAAACTGCTTCCGCTTCTTTGTCGCAAGCAGAGATGAACTGATTTGTTGTAGCACCGCAGCGTGAAGGTCTGCTTGCTTTGCGGAAAAGAGATGAACATGACTGACAAACAAGGCCTCCTAGAGCACATATAGAAATGACAAAAAAAAGAAAAGCCTGAAGTGTCGCGAATGTCATCGCTTCTTCTTCAGAAGTAAAAGTGCTAAAAAATAAAGTTCCTCTCGTTTCGTTTTCTGCTCCCTCGCTGTCAGGTTTTTTTGCGCTCATGCTTCCTGCTCTGCAACTCCCACTCTGCCTCACTGACCTTGCCCTCCTGTGTTGCCCTTGCCCCTCGCCTCTGCGCTTGTTAACCTGTAGCGTAGGCCTTTCAAGAAAAAGAAAGAAAAGAAAGTCGCCCTTTCGTTTTATTTTCCCTCCGCACCATTGTGCATTTTCCGAGAAGCAAAGCGTCCGTTTGCTTTGTCGTCTGCTTGCGTACTACTCCAGTGGTCGCAACCGATTTCAGAACACTAGTTATTAGTACTGAGGCGTTATCATAATGTGGAATTAAATAATGCTCGTTATCCTGAAAAGTTCGGTATTCTGAAGTTTGTAGTAATAGAATAATTTTACACTGTTCGTTAACCCGAAAACTTCATTGTTGTGGGGTTTGTTCTCTCAAGATTTCATTGTACACACAACACATATGCACTAAGATAATTAGCAGTGTTTTATTCAGGTGAACCTGCGCCGATTATGGTTGTCCTATTGCATGCAATAGCAATTCCTGATGCTGATATACATACTGTATTGTTATGTTCCTTTTTTCTCTCTTTCATTATACTGCTGCCTCTGATAAGCTCGTCTATAACATAGCTGCCGTTTCACCACGAAGGAATAAAGGCGCATTTAAAAGGTGCTGTTTTCATGACTCACCTGACAGCAGTTCTGCATGGGAACTGGTAGCAATGTCTCCCTGTCTGGGAAATCTAATGACATTTTGGCTGTGCATCGAAGCCTTCAAGCTATTTCTTTTCATGCAGTTTGGCAAAAAAAAAACAAACAAACAACCATGTTGAATCAACCCCCCCCCTCCCCAAACATGCAAACTGAGCTTTGAAAAAAGAAAGAAAAAAATGCCTAAATTTAGTACAATGTTCATGATTCTTTACAGTTGTGAACGACTTAATAGGCTTAATTGATATGCATATGCTGCTTCCAAAGCTCACCTGCTTGGAAGCAGCATATGCTCAGTCAAACCATCGCTTTTTAAAAGTTTTACAAGTTAATGTTGATCCATATGATAGAAGCTGGAATGAAGTTTATTTTGTGGGCTGTTTTAATTACCTCGTGGTATCGAAGATACCGCAGGGGCGCCTGCGCAAGTAGGCGTTTGGTGTGTAGCGACACCACGAACCCGAGCTAACGGGGGAGTTTCGACTCCCTCCCACGCCTAGCCGTGCGTGGCTTTGCCGTGTCCGAGGAAAAGGGGATCCTGGGGGTTGAGCCGACGCTGGGTGATTGGACCGTTAAGGCCCCCCGGCAGAGGCAACACACCCCTTTGGCCCCGGCTTCACGTAGACGGCACCCCTGAGCTGACCCACCCAGGGGAATCGGCAGTCGCCTTTTCCTATCTCTCTCTCCCTACATCTTCGTCTTTATCTCTTACTATTTATCTGTCCTGTCTTCTACTCTCTTCCGTTAACTTCCAAACTTCCTGGCGACTAGGGTTAACCCTGTGCAAATAGCCTACCTTGGTCTAGGCGCATTGGGTTATAGTGGCGTTGTACGGCTGGCGTCTGCAAGTTTCAGCATTTGTAACCTTGTAGCGTCCCCTCGTTGGGCTCCGTGGTGGGTGGCCGCCAACGCTGCTGAACAACAATAAGGAAGACATGCATGGAGCATTCCCACTACTGTCTGATCGTACCGGCTTAAAGCCGGTACGCACCGATGATCTCACCAGAGAAGGATTGGCCACCCTGGTGCAGTATCTGGCCACCCCCTCCCGTAGGCATTCGTCAATTAACTCACGGCCCTCAGTCCCCACCAGCTGCGGAGCAACTGACCACGGCGGCGGTCAGATCTGCAAAGCAGCAGAGGGTGCTAGGAATTTCTGGATACGGACAGGCCACCATTGGAACTTGAACTTAGCAACGTTTAACGTTAGAACGTTATCTAGTGAGGGAAGTCTAGCTGTATTATTCGAGGAGCTAGAAGGCATTAAATGGGATATAATAGGGCTGAGTGAGGTTAGGAGGACAGATGAGGCCTATACTGTGCTACAGAATGGGCACGTCATTTGCTATCGGGGCTTGGCAGACAGAAGAGAACTGGGAGTAGGGTTCCTAATTCACAGAAACATAGCTGGCAACATAGAGGATTACTATAGCATTAAAGAAAGGGTGGTAGGCATTGTAATTAAACTGAATAAAAGATACAAAATGAAGGTAGTACAGGCTTACGCGCCTACATCCAGCCGTGATGACGCTTCAGTTGAAAGCTTCTATGAAGACGTGGAATCGGCAATGAGTAAGGTGAAAACACAGTATACTATAGTAATGGGCGACTTTAATGCAAAGGTAGGGAAGAAGCAGGCTGGAGACCAGGCAGTAGGAGATTATGGCATCAGCACTAGAAACGCCAGAGGAGAGCTACTAGTAGAATTTGCAGAACGCAATAATCTGCGTATTTTGAATACCTTCTACCGAAAACGAGAAAACCGCAAGTGGACGTGGAGGAGCCCTAATGGCGTAAATAAGAACGAAATAGACTTTATAATGACAGCACACCCTGGAGTCGTGCAGGATGTGGAAGTGGTTGGCAAGGTAAGATTCAGTGACCATAGAATGATACGGGCTCGAATCCGCCTAGACTTGAAGAAGGAACGACAGAAACTGATACGCAAGAAGCAAATCAATGAGCTAGCACTGAGAGGGAAAGTACAGGAATTCAGAGTGTCACTGCAGAACAGGTACTCTGCTCTTAGCGAGGAAACCAACCTTAGCGTAGATACAATGAATGATAATCTGACGAGTATCATCACGGAGTGTGCAGTGGAATTTGGAGGCAGGATAGCTAGACAGGACACCGGCAAGCTTTCCCAGGAAACGAAGAACCTAATTAAGAAGCGTCAAATCATGAAAGTGTCAAGTACAACAGACAAAATAGAACTGGCAGAGCTTTCGAAGCTGATTAATAGACGTAAAGTATGCGATGTAAGAAGGTATAACATGGAGAGAATTGAGCACGCTCTGAAAAACGGAGGAAGCGTCAAAGCAGTGAAGAGGAAACTTGGGATAGGCAAAAGGCGGATGTATGCACTAAGGGACAAAGAAGGCAAATTAACTACCAATATGGATAGGATAGTTAAAATAGCGGAGGAGTTTTACAGAGATCTGTACAGTAGCCGAGACAACCACGACCTTAATACTATAAGAACTAGCAGTAACCCAGACGACACCCCACCGGTAATGATAGAAGAAGTCAGAAAAGCTTTGGAGAGCATGCACAGAGGCAAAGCTGCTGGTGAGGATCAAGTAACATCAGATCTGCTGAAAGATGGAGGACAGATTGTGTTAGAAAAACTAGCCACTCTATTTACGAGGTGTCTCCTGACGGGAAAAGTACCAGAGTCTTGGAAGAACGCTAACATCATCTTAAACATAAGAAAGGAGATGACAAGGACTTGAAGAATTACAGGCCGATCAGCTTGCTCTCTGTAGTATACAAGCTATTTACAAAGGTAATTGCTAGCAGAGTAAAGAAAACATTAGAATTCAATCAACCAAAGGAAGAAGCAGGTTTAGAACAGGCTACTCAACAATTGACCACATTCATAATATCAATCAGGTAATAGAGAAATGCTCAGCGTATAACCAACCACTATACATAGCCTTCATAGATTACGAGAAGGCGTTTGATTCAGTAGAAATATCAGCCGTCATGCAGACACTGCGGAATCAGGGCGTAGATGAAATATATATAAACATTCTGGAAGAAATCTACAGGGTATCAACTGCTACCATAGTGCTTCATAAAAAAAGCAACAGAATACCAATAAAAAGGGTGTAAGGCAGGGGGACACAATCTCCCCAATGCTATTCACTGCGTGCTTACAGGACGTTTTCAGAAGCCTAGAATGGGAACAGTTAGGGATAAGAGTTAATGGAGAGTACCTCAGTAACCTGCGCTTCGCCGATGACATTGCATTGCTGAGTAACTCAGGGGACGAATTGCAACTCATGATTACGGAGTTAGAAACAACCCCCTGCTTACAGAATTTAAATTCTGGGACGACTGGTTGTTCCTTTGCTGTTATTTATTAAATGCTTTATTTTATATATCAAAACGATCTCGTTTTCTACATAAAGCCTGCGTATAAAGCCAGTCAGCCACGGTGTTTCAAGAACTGGCATAGCCGTAAAATACTGGGATGGTACGTGAGGAACCTGGGTTGGAATCACAGTCTGTCTTTGGTGCTTCTTATTTATTCAGTGTTCTTTTTTCTTATTTCGCAAGATAGCGGTCACGGACACCGAAGGCGGCGCCGGGAGTGCACAAATATGGTGCAACGATCCGTGTTGTGATGTCATAAAAAATATCACCGTGAAATGCCAACGTAGAAGGTTCACATCGCACACCATTTGATATTTTTATGCGCACTGAGATATTACAAAGAATTTGGTCATGTCAGAGAAAATAGGGCGACACGTGACCACTTTATGACAGAGTTGCATGCAGGTGCACTGAACAGATATTCAACGTCAGCCTGCTGAATCAGATCAGATCCATTTACTTTATTAAGCTCCCTGCAAATCGCATATTAGAATTTTTCGACCTCAAATGCCTGAACCCTCGGTGTTTGTCAAACCCAGTCTAATTACTTTATCATTGTAATAAGTTATTCATAAGAGAATGTGATAGTCACATGACAATTTTTATATTACCTGTAGCAACACTCACAGCAACTCCAGTTATAAGTGTTGCAAATAAAGCGAAAAAGCTTGTCCATAGGTAACCCAGGCGAAAAAGGATAAATTTTTCTTGAAGACTGCGGAATAGAAAAAGCCACAATGCAACTGTTAGTATAAACGTTTGAAGTCTCTAAAGTACTTGCGCATGCCATTCAAGTATTTTCACTTTAAAAAGCTTGACCTCAAATTGCTATACAACGAAAAATTTGAACTGAAGCGATGTCAGTTTGTCATATTACTTTTTTGATGAGCGTGACTGTTGACCAAATCGGAATTTGAATGCAAATGGAACTTAATAATTCGTAATGTGAACTTAGCATCCTAAATTCATTTATAAAAATCTTTAGCTAACGTGAATCTCCGGCATACTAGCCTAATAACTATGGAAGTAATATATTTTAAAGCTTTATAAATAACGTTTCCGTTGAGAGTTGGTGCGCTAGTATCTTAAGTGCACTTATTTTCTTCCTAAATGGAACTTACCGGAACAACAAAGACTTCGCGTTTTCGCTACACTATCAGTGCATTATTCAAACGTTAACCTACCTGGTGAAAAACAACAATTAAAGCTAACATGAACACATTTAGGACATCTGTGTGTGACACTACCTCATGGTGGCTGCCACAGCACAAATTCGTGACTTATGGGTCGCTACGCACAACACCTATATGTACGACAAACAAAATTAGACGTCATAATTTACTCAAGGCTCCATGTCCTCCTTTTCGTTGTAGTGGGGGAGTATTTTTTCTCTCTTTGGCCTGTGCACAGGCTGACGCGTGCTGACTTTGCTTCTTCAGCAGTGCAGTTTCGCAGTAGTTGCGGTGACACCCAGGAATCCTTTCTTGATAGGTTTTGTAGTATACATAGAAGAACCAGTTACAGTGAATTCTGTTGTATGGTGCAAAAAGCTGTAAATTTATTGTGTGCATACTATTTTACAACATGGCTGTATCGATCAACAGTGGCTTTTTTCTCTCGTTTTTGGAAGAACCAAACACTCTTCGACAAACTTGCGTTGTTTGAGCGATCCGCAGACATATTGTTATTGCTGTTAAAAAAGCCGGTCAGCCTCGCCCAAAGATGGGAATGTTTTGCACTTTCTTGGCATCTAAACACTACCCTCAACTCAAAGATGCACTTACAATGAACTGTCAAATCAATTTTTCAACTTTTAGACGCTAAGTAGCTCTGACTAGCCAGCCTAACTCTGTCCGTTCGTGTCTCCTTGCCAACATGCCGCACCACACTCCCCTCACCGCAGGTGTTGGGGCGGTAACAAGAAGGTCACGCCTTTCCACGTCGTTAGCGGTGACGTCACTCTCTCTCTCACCTGCCGCGCGCTTGCCGCGTGTCACCCCTCTCTCACTTCAGCCTCTCCATCACTCGCAACGTTCTAGCGCACATCGAGTGAGCACACTTTCGGCTCGTTTATCTGCGATAGAGAGGACGCCGGAAAGCGAATATCCTTCGCACGCCGAAACATGCGCCGAAGCAATTTGGCCTAGCCCGGCCGTCGCCAGCGTTGCGAGGTTTAACAGAGCCGATTGCGTTCCTGATTGGCAACGTCCCGCCTGCAATACTGGCGAGGCGTGAGACAAGAAAACCAGACACCAGTGTCGGCAGCAGAAGACAAACGACACTGACGAGGTGCGAGTCAAAAACGCTCATCGCTTCAAAGTGCGACACTGCTGTTTCGCATCCCATTAGGGTTTCTTCTGGGAAGATCTCATTATTTTTAGATCTTAGATGTCATTAATTTTTCTTAGAAAAGAGCCTGAACTCGTTTCACAAGTAGTCAAATTGTACATTCCTTGCCTCCGTTAAACCATGCTCCTGGTTTGGCTACTGTGGCTCTCAAAGACGGCGTTTAAATGTAATCGGAACGTGTGGGCTATTACTGTAATACTGTGACTTCAGCAGAATGTTCTTATTGATATAAGGAAGTGTCAAACTTGATAACTGGTCCTTTTATCTAATACATTATTTGTTGCATTTTCAATGCAGTCACTAGCGGGTGTCACTGCGATAATTGATCGCGGAAGCATTAGTAACTTCAGATGATCAAGTGGCTATTACCTGAACAATTTATGTGAGTTTTAAAATATTCATGGTATGCATCAGCTTACGATGTTTGTGGCTTGGATATTGTCGCATTGATAGCTGAAAAATTGCAACTTTCATTTCCAGCGCAGTTGCCAAGTGACATGTCCATTCAGGGAGCCTTTCGTCCACTTTGAATTATAGAATTGATGTTACAGATTTGGTAGACCACTACGGTAAGCGTTGCTACACCAGCGCCCTGGGTGGCCAATGTTATATCGGTAAGAAAACTTGTAACCTTGGCAACATAGACAATGCACAAAAAACTCCTCATTGTTTACTCCATATACAACATTTGTGAGCTGTAATTATTTAATGAATTTATGTCGCTTCCTTCATTCTTCGAGTATAGGTAGCGTCAATTAATTTTTGGGCTGCTTACACCAATTAAGGTTCTGAGATCTATGTGGCATTCTTACAAAAAGTTGACTGTTGCAGCATACAGCTGATAAGATGATGAAACCAGCACTATGTAATGCATAGGCTCAGCACACCAAAGGTTTTGTTTCGCACTAAATACACGATAATTTAGGTATTCGAACACGGTCGTCAAACTTGCGCAACTTAGTAGCGAAGTGAATCTAGTGCATAGAATTTTAGCTGCACATCGTAGCGATGTCACATTAAAAAAAAGGAGTAGCAGTTAAAGGACGAAAATGATCTCCCGCAGCATGTCTTTTTTTAGTGTCATAATAGTGATGTTTCGGCACATTAAACTTGCTTGTACGAAAAGACCGAGGCGTCTTGATGGTAAACCATCATCAAGATTGAGCTCATACCTTTGAATGAACAAATGGAAATAAAACAGCCAGGAGGCATAATTCTACAAATGGGGCTGTGATGCCATTGTAAACCATCAAGAAGGCCTGAAACAAAACTTAAAGTTTTAGTTAAATGTTGAGAAACAAAAAGGCCAAATTTCGGTTTACTAAAGAACTCTTTCGCACAGAGTTGATTGATTTTTGTTGAAGATAACAAAATTAGCACTAACAACATTTCTTGATGGGGTTTTTAGTAGTGTAATTCAAAAACAATGCGTTAAGAGCTCTCACTGGCCAATTGTCGTAGCACTTGACAGACATTCCGAGTCAGAATTGAGAGCCCGTATTTTTATTCTAAAGCGCGCACAAATAAATATTGCAGATGAAATGCGCATGGATATTCAGAAATGTGGTGTTACCATTTCATATGTCTGCACAATGAATTTACAAATAGGTTTGTCTGGTATGAATGGCCTTGCGAAATATCACATAAGCTTAGGTTTTTTAAAAAATAATTACTTGCACGAACTCACTCTTGTCACCGAAGTCATATGCGCGCACAACATGCAGTAAAGTGTCAATATTAGGCCCAAACCTACCGCTTAAATAAGGAGAAGAATTAACGCGTTAACACTTTCTAGGTGATAAGTTGGTGGTAATGATGTTGACCGACTTGTCCTTGACTTCGAAATATTTGGCGCGAAGTCCCGCAAGGACACATTGCTCTCTTTGCACTTGATATTGAAAGTGGTACGTTATCACAATATATATCTCAACATCGTACTTTTCAATTTGGTAAACATAACAGCGCTTATGTTACGAAAATTATGTTGAACATACGGTGTGCTGCGATAATATGTGCTCTTTCAGTTTTGAAAATGATTACGACTTGCCTTTACGGTTAACGTGTGAAGTACTTTTTGTACTATTGACAAAGAGAGGTCAGCATTTTGTGAGAACAATTATCATGCAGTAGCTATGCAAGTTTTTCTTATTCGACCAAGCAAGTTACCATACAGAGGTTAGAAAATAATCATTCATCCTGATGCAGGCGTCAAGTGAAAATAGTCGAGAAAGAACTCTCCTTATGAGATGCAATTACCAAGCTCGTTTTCATACTCGTGCTGGTGCACTTAGTTCGCAGATGAGTCAGGAACACAAACGCAGTGTACAAGCTAAGAAGAGCTCGATATGAAAGAGCAGAAAATATAGATCGAACGTGTTTTACAAGTCCCAACTGTTAACAAGAATAAGAAATGTTTAATGTTATTTGCCACTTCAACTTAATAGGATGAAGACGCGAGGACAATCAGGCCTCCCAAAGAGCTGTCATGGAGAGTTATGGTCTAACGCGGTCTATTTATTCATTGCATTTCTTCGCACCACTTCGCACCAATGACATTAAGTTAACTACGTTACTTTTATTCTTATGGGCAACCTAAAGAACACGTCAGGTTTTTTGAACAAAAATTTCATATAAAATTATTGTTTATGTGTTACAAATGAAGATAACATTAGTACATCTACGGTGAAGACTTGGTAAAGTAATCTTACAGTGATTTTATATTTTTAAAGAAACATTCCTAGCTCTCACTGATTGGGGTTGCTGTTTTTTTATTCGCAATTAATTCACACTTCAGCAAAATATTACTAATCATGTAATTTTAATAACCATTGATTTATGACTTCGCCATCTGATATTCGTATTAGGCAGTGCCTCTCCTAGTGAAATAAGTAACTAATTTTGCGTAAAAAAGATAATTCAGTTAGGTGCGATCCACCATTAGTAAAAGAC